>NC_135316.1:94455929-94757688 GCF_048772815.1 Callospermophilus lateralis | reverse complement strand
CGCATATTTTAATGAGACCTGTGCTCCTTTAGCTCAGGACAGACATGTAGAAAGGACAGTGTTAAAGCCTATGTCTAAGAAACGCAGTGTCATAATACAATCAAGACACCTATTGAGCAGCAATAAAGATTATGGCCATCTGGATAGGGAGTTTTGAAAGGGCCCTCTAATGTAGGTCTTGACAAAAGTGCTCAATAAATAAGCTCAGTGGGACAATGGAGGCATGCGTAGGCAGTGCGAGTACCCCATGTGTGTGTTTTGGAACAGCTCACATTATGCTGAATCTGCTCACAAGATGTGGAACCTGCAGTGAGAACGTGGGCTGAGACTTTGCTATGAAACCTGAATTGGTGAAGGAGCACTCAGCTCTGGGTATTTTGTGAGCAGAAAGAGAAGAGGCAGTAAATTCTGGAGGAAGTTTTGGATGAGTTGTGGAACACTTCTACTGAAGCTCATAGCAGATTTGACAATCACGAGATGGGCAACAGAAGGAAGCTGGGGGACATGGTAGGGGCGCTGGCTTGAAGGTTTTGTTCAGAAAATTTGATGCTAAGAAAGGCAGTCTTCTGTGTGCAGTATTTCAACTCCTGCTCTGCTGCATAAGATTGGGTCTTGAGCCCAGAGCACATCCTTAGCAGAACACAGAGTCGTCTCAGCCTGTGCCTCACTCCTCATGAAAAGGAGGAGTGAGATGCAAGAACATCTTTTCCTGCTTCAGAGTGAAATTTTGCTCCTTTGTTCTGCTGATGCAGATGTTCTCATGGTTGTCACTCATGGCTTCAACTCCATTTCAGACCCCATAAGCAAAGGATCTATTTTCTTCCAACACAGAATGAATTAGGCTGTGTGCAGTTACATTGTCTCCAGTTGGCTGTAGAGGGGAACCACCTGCCAAAGGGGACCAGTGAATTCCAGAGGCTGAGTCCTGTCCTCTTTCTTTCCTCCAGTTGCAAGTAAACACTGTATCACTTGAACCAGTGTCTGATATTGGCAACCTCCAATCACACACTGGCCTCTGCCCTGGGTGGCATTTATCAGCCTTGCTACCTCCGCCTCACTGTTTTTCTACTCAGTGAACAGTGAAACAAGTAATTTGGTTCTTTGCACATGTACAACCTCTAATGTAAATTTCCATAATTTGTATTGATTTAATGAGTGGAATCATCATATTTTACATACATGGAATAATGATGGATTTAGTGTTTCCCCAGTTTACAAAACACTGGCTCCTAAGTCTGTGTGGCTGCTGTCTAGTTAAACTAGTGGAAGAACTGTGGAAGAACTTCACTGGGTCACTACAGACTTCATTACCTTATGGCATAGTTCTTTGTCGTAAGCATGAAATTGGTTATAAGGTTTGGAAAGCAATTTTTAGAAAATTAACTATTTATTTGGATTTAAAGAATAATAAAGCTTCCATAATAGCAAACTTTCATGAATTATTTTTATGTTTCACTATGTTTAAGAAAAAAAAGTATTTTTTATGTTGATTTCACAAAAAAAGGAACTGAAATGTATAGGACATAGGGGGCAGAGATGGGATACAACTTTGTAGAATTTTGTAATGCAAATAATAATAATAATAATAAATCTTTGAGACTTTGAGAATATTGCATCTGGCCTCAGGGATGATAAACAACAGGAAAAAACTTGGAGCACTATCTATAAATGTGTGATGCCTCCTTATTGAACCTACCTGATGATTTTTATGATCTCAACTACATCTTCTCATTTGAGGCGACCAGAGAAAAAGAGAAAAGGAGTATGCTTTATGCCTCTTCCAAGTCTTGGTTCAGGTAGCAGAGGGAAATCTTTCTAGAGTAACTTAAGGCTAAAATCAGCTCCACAGTACAAGAGCACAATTAAAGCTCATAAGAACCTACAGCAAATGTACTTGGTAACCAAACTCAAGAAGTTATTACTCAACTAAGTTGAGGATTTATTTCTCCAGGAGAGATGGAAAGATACTGTTGCAATATTTTTTCTCTTTTTGAGATAGAACTCTGAGAATTCCTACCTCCTCACCCTGTTACAGCAAGCCCTTAATTATTTGCATTTTATTTGTTCATTTCTCCTAATGTTTGTGAGAGAGCTTCCATCACACCTTAGATTGAGATTTCTACATAGAACAACAGTAATTAGGTAGGAACCAGAGTAATTGCTTTAGTGGTTGAGGACCTTTCTTGTGGCTCAGGATATCAGCTGTTTGGACTCAATACCATCATCAGGGGCCAGAGATATTTTGAGATAAGTGTAAAATAGGTGTAATATACCTTCCTTCCGGGGTACCATTTCTATCACAGAGCACACAGTCACACCACTGTGATGGTAGAGACATGGCTGTAGAGAACCATACAGAGAGTAAGACTGCCCCAGCAGTGCATGTTCAGGAAGATGGGCATTTAAAGGAATAAAATTTAATGGCTGGAATGGTGATGGAAAGATTGGATCCACAGCTTTGTTATATCTTCATTGAGAAAATCAGAGGCTCAATGATTTTATAACAAATTTTTACTGAGAATAAAGAATATTTTTTTCTTTACATGGAAATTTCTCCACTCTTCTTCCCAGGGATATCATCAATTATATTCAATGGTATTTTTTCCTCCTATTTTCTTTGGTTTAAACAAAATGGTACTTTTTAGCAATGTAATGGTAGAATGAAAGTCACCTTCAACTTGAAGACAGAAGAGGATGCTACTGGCTATGCTATTTAGTTGAAAACTTCTGGGAGTCACATAACTCCACAAATTCTTAAGTTTCATATTAAAATAAAAAAAATGTCAATTCCTTTGCAGCTCCAAAGCTTTGTGAAAATGAGTTAAAAGTATCACATGCATTGTCAATTTTAATTTCATATATAAATGTGAGTAGTTATTAACTTTCTTTAGATTTCAGTTCTCTACATGGCATGTCAATTCAGATATTGAGAAAAAACTTAGGAGAAATGTAATTCTGTTTTTACTTTTAATTTTCTAAATCATGACATGAAATTCAATATTTTACTTAAAAAGTCAATTTATAGTCATCTTTTCAAACCACTCATATTTCCTACTTTTCAGATAATCTAGGGATGTCAATGATGATATCTTCCCCACCCATGGTTCCAGAACAAAAGAGTACAAAAGACATCAGCAAGTAAAATGGTTCCTCCTGTGTGTGTGTGAGAGAGAGAGAGAGAGAGAGAGAGAAAGAGAGAGAGAGAGAGAGAGTTGGGGGTGGTACAATCATGTCTTCAGACTAGTTCAGGCCTGATACTGAAAGCAGCAGAGAACTCTAGGAGCATCAGCAGTTGGGGCCTGCCTTGCTGGTGGGAAATGCTCCTATTTGACTTACACTGCCCTCTTTTCTGGTTCTTTTGTAGCTCTCTATTACCAGGACACTCAGAGAATATGCTTCTCTTTCCACGAAAGACCTTCATGGCGAGGGCAGGTCTATGCTACACTCACAGTGGTCTATTTGGCATTTACTCTGACATCAACACATATTGTCCATTCACAAATACAAAGTTTAACTGCGTAAAGCTGAGCTTGATGAATTGTTTTTCAATCTTTGTTGGCTCAATTTCTTCTGTTTTCATGTATAATTAGACACCAAAGTGGCTGCTTAAAATGGTGTGCATTCACTCAAGTGGATTAAAAGACTAAACATAATGCTTGAAAATGTAACACTAGAAGAAAACATAGGAAAAAAGTTCTGTTACATTGGTATAGACAATAATATTTTTTAAATGACCCCAAAAGCACAGAAAGCAAAAGCCAAAGTAAAGAAATAGGATTACCTCCAACTAAAAAACTTCTACGTTGCCAAGGAAACAGTCAACAAAATGGGAGACAACCTACAGAATAGGAGAACATGAGAAAACCTTTCCTAACCATAGAAGCGATAAGGAGTTAATATCTAAAATATATAAGAAACACAACTCAATATTAAGAAAACAAATAACCCCACTTAAAAAATACCTGTGGATCAGAATAGATATCTCTCAAAAGAAGACTAAAAAATGACCAATGGATATATGAAATTGTGCTCAACACCTCTAATCATCAGGGAAATGCAAATTAAGACCACAAAGGCTATCCCCTCACACCAGTTAGATAGTGTTATCAAAAAGATGCACGAACTTTATGAAAAATAGCATGAAATTTCCTCAAAAAAATTTTTTTAAAAAGACCACCATATGATCCAGAAATTCTACTGGGTATGTATCCAAATGATATGAAATCAATATGTGGAAGAGGTCTGGGCACTATCATGTTCATCGTATCATTAGTTACATTAGTTATAATAGCAAGAAGCTCAATCATCCTAAGTACTCATTAATGGATGAATGGATAAAAAATATGGTAGGCATGCACAATGAAATATTCAGCCTTCAAACAGGAGATCTTGAAATATATGAAGACATGGATGAAGAGGGAAGACATTGTGTTAGGTGAAATAAGGTAGGCACGGAAAAGAGTACTGCATAATCTCACTTATAAAGACAGTATTGAAAAGCAGAATTCATTAAAAATAAAATGTTGGTTACCAGAGGTAGGGGTTTGTTAAAATTAGGTAGATTTTCATTTAAGGATACAATATTCCAGTTAGGAGGAATAATCTGATTTGTTACACATCATGTTGACTCCAATTAATAACAACATACTACATATATGAAGACTGATGTGAGTTCACTTTAAGTGTTCCCACTACCACATACAAATCAGCATGTGAGGTACTGCATATGCCAATTACCTTGATTTGGGCCATTCCGCAATGTACATAAATATATTGCACATCATAAATTTGTAAAATTTTACTTTTTAATTTTGAAATAGATTACAATAGTTAGGGTTATTCCTATATATGTGTGTATGTGCATATAAATGCATATGTATTTTATATGTTCAATTGTGTTTATATTTATGCTATATCTAATTAAGAAAATGAAAATTTCTATTTCTCAAGACACAATGCTACTTCAGTGTGTGGCTTAATGGACTGATCTGAGACATTAGAAACCACAATTCCTATAACAGATATCTTTCAGTTTACATCTGACAGTCTTTGTTCTAAGTTTCGGAGTTTTGCTGGGCCTGAAATTTTGCTCAAATGGGTCATTCCGTTCTTGGGAGGTATTTTTCTTGCACCGTTTAATGTTTAGCTCATTGCCTTCCTTCAATTTGAAGTTCTTTGATTTGCCCACAGCATTTCCCCTTTGGACAGCTGTTCTTAACAAGGGTTGCACAGAGCAGTTACATTTCCACTTTAAAATGTATAAAGTTATCCAAAGTAAGTAATGAAAGTGACAGAGGTCTCTTTCACCTCTTTAATAAAGTCCTGTCCTTCAAAAAGAAGATTTTGGAATATGTGCTTGCATTATTATTCGAGAATTTTCAATTCTGTTATAAAATGAAAATAAACGAGTGATGAAACTCATAAAAATGCTAAGCATAGGGAAAGCTTGAAGCTTGAGAGAGAGAGAAAGACAAACCTCATAGGACATGTTAAGTATAGGTATGAATAAGAAAGTACCTTGTGACACATAGGAGGAATTCAAAATAGATGTTAACAAGAGAAAGTAAGCTGGTAATCTCACAGATGTGTTACAAATGGGACACGTGGTGGAATAAATAAAGGAGTTTCTCCTAGACATGACAGAATCGATTGAGTCCTAAGATGTGATTCTCTCACTTCACAGTTATGTTAGCCCTGAACCCAGCCCACATAATACTTCCATTTTGATGCTGCATATGGTCTGCGTAAGAAATACAGTTTAAACCCACACTTGCTTAGCAGAGTAAGTAGAGAACTCATTTCTGGCCAGGTGTACTTGCTCAATTGTCCCAAATCCAGCAAATGTTTCTGTTGTTCCAGGTGCAATCTGTTGGTCCCCTTTAGTCAAACATCAACCTGAGTCTTCAAAACTACTCCATCAGTGGGAAAGGGAGATAGAACAGAAAGAGTATGAGAAAAGAGGAGGGAGAGAGGACAAGAAGGAGGGAGAAAGAGAGAGAATAAATATGTATTGATGGATTGAAAATATTGCTAATATAAACCTCAGCTAGCATGACCCTTCTACTTGCCTTCCTCCTATACTACCCCCGTATCTTTTCTTTTGCTTCTTGTTAACCATTTTAAATGGGTTGAATATCTGCATGTTTGAAAAGTTTAATTTTTATTCTGAGCCTTTCTTTCTCATGATCTCTGAGTTATCTTTCTTAGAAATGCCTGGGAAGCTATCATTGCAAATAAGATCATTCATCTCATGGCAATTATATTTACTACAAATAAAGTTTGTTTTTATTCAAAATTACCAAAGTATTTTAGTCCTTCTACGTGAATTCTCTGGGGTTTTAACTTACTGTGATGATGTGATGTGTTTTCAAAAAGCCTGGTGGTTGCCATTCACCGGTGTGGTTATCAAGCCCATAATTTGGGCCCACCATTTCTTCTAGACCACACTCTTATTCTGACATTATCGGTGATGCCTAATTTTAATTGACAACCTGACTGGATTAAGAAACACCCAGAGAGTTGGTAAAACACTATTTCTGGCTATGTCTATGAGGGAGATTAGTACTTAAATCTGTAGACTGAATTAAAATCTCCCCTTTCCAATATGACATCTAATTGGCTTGGGTCCTGGATAAAAGAGAGAGGTCAGGTGAAGTCACTCTCTTCTGGATCTGGAATTTTCAACTGCTCCTGCTCCAGGACAACAGAACTCCAGACTTTTAGACCTTTGAACTCAGACTGAATGACACTATGAGCTTCTCCAGTTCTCTAGCTTAGAAATGCATATGTGAATTCTTAGTCTCCATAACCATGTGAACCAATTCCCATAATAAATTCCCTCCCTATCCATCTATCTATGTATCTATCAATCATCCATCTATTATCTATTGCCTATCAGTCTAACATCTATCACCTATCAGTCTATTTACACATGTCTGTGTATCTTATTGATACTATTACTCTGAAGAACCCTTAGTAATGCACCAGCCTATTCAATTAAAGTAGTAATTCTCAAATTCAGCTGCTATTGGAGTTAGTTCAGGATTTTAAGAGAGAGAAAGATGTTTCAATGTCACCCCCAAATATCCTACTATAATTGATGTTAGATGTGGCAAATTTTCATAATTTTAAAAGCTTCCCAAATAATTCTAATAGCTACGATTAAGTACCATAGTATCTACCTAGTTGGTGTAATGTATTTTCTTTGGATTTTTTAAACATGCAGCAAACACAAAAGTGATAAATGAGGTTCAAATAATTCACTCTTCCATAATATGTGTCTGTGTGATTGAGTGATTAATAAAATTATCTGGGGGAGACTGCACACCTGGACAACTTGTAGTTGAAGCAATGTGATTCGAATTCATTCAAGCCCCAACTGCAACTTGGTACCAAGTGGTGGAGGAGTTTGCTTCAGCTTAATGATTTAGGGACAACTTTAGGGATTCTGTTTGAAGGGGACTTTCAGAAGAGCAGAGTTATTGCAATAATCTCCTTGAATGGAGCCCATTTTGTGAATTTGACCCAGTATCTCAGACTGAAAGCACAGGAGGTATGAGATCGTTCTCCCTGACTCAGAAATTTGAAGGGCTTTCAGTTCATTTTGGCTTTATTATTTTTTATCATCTGTAATATGAAGCTTAGCTAGCAAGTCAAGGTGACTTAAGGCAAACTATAAGGATTTGGGAGGCAGATACCAAATTTGGGGTTTGAATCTTGATTAGTTATTCTATAACCTTGAGGAAGTTGTTTATATACTTGTAAAACAAAACTAATAATACCAAACATTCAAGGTCATTGACAGGAACATATACATACATACACCTCCCTCTATATTTACCTATCTACCTGTATTTGAAATATCTTAGAACTCTAAAATGGTAGCTACTCACAGTTTGCCAACTCTGGGCTGAGGCTAGATTGATGACTGAAGTGATGGCTTGGTAGAAACACAGGTCTTGTCAATTATTTTCCAGATATACCCCCACTGCTATTCTAAGTAAAGGACATCAAAATCTCATGAAAGAAGAATTCAAAAGGAAGTGTGGCAGGTGAACTTCATGTACCCACATGACTTTCTCAATGATTGATGACTAAGGGTAAGTAACCTCCTATAGTTTTTTTTTTCCTTCTATAGCTTTTAACATTGCAGATGAATAATACAACCCTCTGTGTTGGAAAGTTGATAGTTAAAAAATATATCTGGTTGATTCAGTTTATTTTTTAAGTGTACATTACTTCAATTTAGAAAAATGGATTTATTGCAGCAAAGGACACCCAAAGGAGATTAAAATATAGCTCTTCCTTTCACTGAATTTGTAATCTCAATGAGAAATCAAGATTTATATAGGTGAAAGAGTTCGGCTGGTGCTAGAGGATGGTTTGTGATTACAAGTTGATGATTGACATAGGTGAATGCAGATCAAGTCTTTGGAGAAAGAAATCAATGTGGGTTGGAATTGTCTGAGAAGTTTTAGCTGAAGTCATGGGACTTGAGCTGGCTTTAACATATTTTAAGGTTAAGGGATGGAGGGTATTTTCTGATATCAAATGATTTGAACTATGATTTCCTATCACACAGGGATTCATTAAATTATATTTTACTTGCTCTAATTTTTCTTAGAGTTGCAGGGTTATTCATTTTTAATGCCTAATTTTCAGGCTCTGACATCAAAGGGAGATATTTAAAGAATGTTCTGTTGCTTTAGAGCCGAACACCTTGCTCTAGCCAAAGTGCCACACAGCTTCTCATTTGTAAAACTTTATGCATGTGCAGGGAACTTATCGCAGTAGCAAGGTACAAAAATTCTTTCAATTTAAATTATCTTCACACTGAGAACTAAACTTTAAAATGTCTTAATGAAGAAAAACCCATGTGACCACCCAGTCTATTCCTAGGTGCTGTCTGCCTTCAAATGCCCTCTTCCCATTTACATATCTAATTCTTCACTGGCAGAAACAGATAACTGCGTGGATTTTTGCTGGAGGAAGAAAATAGTAAAAGATTTTCGTAAAGCACACTTCTGTCTCTGAAGGTTTGAAGTTAAAAATTAATGTTATAAGGAGAACTGATTTTATACTGTGTCTGAAATTAAAATGAGTATTGGATATTTCTGGAGGGATTTTATGAAACAATGCCAGTGGAAAAATTAGGATCATGATATACACACACATATACACACCTTTCTGGATGAAATGGTATGGGGACCATTGAAGCTCAGTAAGTAAACTGTCAAACCCATCAGTCATGATTGCCTTTCATTTTAAATGCATTTTGTCCAATACCACTCTGGAGAAGGACTATTGTATGTGCCACAGAAACAAAATTAAATCTCCTTTCTCATAGTCCAGTACTTTCTCTTCAATGCAGCTTGAATCTGGATACCCGGGCAAGATTGAAGATAGACTGAAGTTAAATATTAAATACTATATCAGAAACGTCAGGGTAGACTCATAGTAGTTAGATTCTGTCCCGGTTAGAAGAAACAAAATGAGATAAATGTGTAGCTGTGCTGGAATAGTTTGGACCCACGTTTTGTTTGAGTGGCTTGGAGATTTTGGAGGACTTCTGAAAGACAGGAAGTTAATGGGATTCTATTTATATTAGTTTCCTAGGGCTGCCATAACAAATTACAACACACTTGGTGACTTAAGACGACTGAAATGTATTCTCTCACCATTCTGGAGGCCAGATGTCTACAATCAAGGTGTTGGCAGGGCCACATTCCTTGTGCAGGCTCTAAGGGAGAATCTTTCCCTGCCTGTTCCACTTTCTGGTGGCTGGAGATGTTGGTTGGCTTATAGCTAAATCACTCCACTTTTTGCCTTCATCTCACTAGGTAAATGGCCTATGCACATGTGTCTCAAATCACCCTTTCCTTCTCTTACAAGGATTTCAGACACTGGAATTAGGGCCCTAAAACCAGGATTGTCTCATCTTGACATCTTTCACTTAAATAAATCTGTAAAGGACCTATTTCTGAATTCCTATTGCCAGGGGTTAAGACTTGAACATATTTTTCTGGGGGACCACTATTCAACACACTATATTACTATATACCAACTTCTTACCTTCAGGAAGATTTTAAAAACCTATTGCCTCAATTTTACCCATCTGTGCAACATGATTATTAGAGGGTTAAATGAGTCAACAGATGGAAACATTAAAAAAAAAAAAAAAAAGAAGAAGAAGTGTTAGTATTCAGAGAACATTTTTCACTCAAGTTTAGATAAAAAAAATATTTTCTTGGGAAATGATACTTCCAAACAGAAGACTAAATGTTAGTGTTTCAAACAAGAGAAGCTTTATAATAAAGATTTATTAAGCAATGAGAGGAGAAAACTATAAGACGTAATGAGAAGGTTAAGAGGTAGTAGATCCTTGGAGCGTCACCAAGGAGATCAAGCAGAAGCGAACTGGGAAGGGAGCCTTTCCAAGATTCATACCCACTTGGGAGAAAGTGTGATGGAAGCGAGATTCACTGGTTCACACAATTCACCCCAGTCCCTAAGCAAACATCCCTTAAGGGCACAGGCAGGCAGACCACCATTGACTGGGCAGGCATGTAGGAGTAGCTGCAATGGAGGGGACAGCACCAGTGTTCAATGACCCCCTTGGGAGGGCTGTGGGAAGGGAGTTAGCAAGCTGGGCTGGCATGCAAGGCTTCAAAGGGACACGAGTCTGGGCAAGTGGGAGGAACTGTCACCAGCTGTACTCCCACAGGCACTATTGAATGGGAGCAACAGCCAGAACCGCAGGAGAAGCCGGCTCCCTCTGCAATGTCCCTCTATCGCCCTCTACCGAGAAGTTTTAACATTGCGCTCAAGGTAGAGAAACGCCTAGAGGAATCTCATCCATTGGCACAGAGCAGAATGGATTAGAAGCTGAGAGACAAGAGATTGATAATCATAACAGGGATATAAGAAATCATATTGGAAAAGTATTTCATAATTGGAAATAAGATGCATTCTTGTCACTGGAGTAGTGAAATATGGTAATTATTAAACATTCAGCAATATTTTCTTTCCTTATTTTCTCATGATTGGACTGTTGATATGATAGGTACCAGTTTACTGCCCGGTACCATAAAAGTGGTTTAGATGCATGAGCCTATTAAATGCTCACTATAAACTTTTGAGCTAAGTGCTATTATTATTCACACCCCAGGAAACTGACACATGCACTTTATTGACCATAAATTTGGATTAGACCAATAGCCACAATCGTTATAGCTGCTTACTGGGAGAAGGAATGGGATGATGTTCTACTTGAACAATTGTCATGATAGCTTTGATAAAATTCTACCTCTATGGAGACTGAAACTGTCTTATAAAACTTAAACACTTAGGAGAGCAGATATTGATGAAATTAAATTAAACTTACTTAGAATAATGGAAAGTACCTGGAGATTATTTGTACTTCACCATAAGAGAGGCCACAACCTAAATATCCAGTCTTTTTCTAATAAGTATAATTGGTTACTATTTTTTTTAAGCTACAAGGGTAGAAAGCTACAATCTTCATAGTACAATGATAACTGAATTTTTTTTGTTCTTGTTATTTTTGTTGTTCACTTTCCAAGTGACATTTTTTTCCAGTTAAATGGAGAATAATACACCAGGGAGCTACATTAATGGGAGAGGGAATTATATGTTGAGATAATATTTTGAGGAAGCATGACTTGTGGGAAGAAGTTAGTGTAAGAAAAAACTTCTTTTATTGTTTATTGTTTTATTCTGAAAGGATTATTTGAGCTCTTTTTTTTTTTTTGCCTAATCCAACCACATATAATAGAACATGCTCTTGAGGCACCTTTGTGCCTTCCCTGTCCAAGAGGCCAGGATCACCACATCCAGCCTGTCTTCCCTGTAGCAAAACAAAGAATGACATCATTCCGCTTATGGTGAAAGGGCAGAATGTTCCACCAAAAGGTGACACAATTTTGGGGGGAAAAATACATCATGCTGGGAAACTTCCTGATATAGAAACTCCCTTGGGAAATTTATTTATTTATTTTTTGTAAAGGATTTTTATTATAAAAACAAGGAGTTCATAGTTCTCTTGTTTAGTCAACTTAGACCAGGTACTTTATTCTGAAGGCAAATCAACAAATTTATTTTCCAACATAGATTTTTATCAAATACAATTAGAAAAAAAATTATGGGAATCTTATTTAACCTAAATGAGGTGAATTTAAATCCTCAGATGATTTTTACATTTCCAACAACTCATAGTTTTATACAGATTATAAATAATACTGATAAAGATGCCTAGAAATAGTGAATCTTCCTAAATAAATTTTCCATGTTTTGATTTGGAATGAAGTTTTGTATTTATATTTTAAATTCATATTTATCTGATCATTTGGAAAAGTTGTGTTACTAAAAAGATCGTGAGAGGCACTGATGTCCAAGGAACACGATTACTGTCCACTTGGCAGGTGCCCTGGCTCTTCTTTGCACTTCCTGGTTGCATCATTGTATTCAACTCATTCAACCAGAAACTCTGAGTGCAGTGAGCTCCACTGTGAAGTGAGTGCTTCTCAGCGCTTCACCATCAGGTGAAGATAGAAACAGAATTGTGCCTGGGGGTTGTGGGGTATGAACTGGAGACAGTAGTCTATTTTCTCTTAGAACCACTGCCTCCCACTTTTTTGGAAAAGGACAAAACTGGCCCCCTCTCAGATTATGTATGTGACAACTGATTGCATGCTTGGCGGCGGGGCACATTTAGGTCCAGGAATGGCTCCCAAACTATTAGACATAAGATTAAACAGACATGGTGATAAGCCCTGATGGAAAGGGCCTGGGACTTGGAACCAAAAACCAGGAATGTGGAACAGTCACTCACCAACTATGTGGGTTTTGGCAGTTCACCGACTCACTGTTCTAAGTTTCCATGTTAGTGAAACTGAGATAATGCTTGACCTCAGCACTCTGTGTAACTGTTGTAAGGACTGATTCTGGCAGTGTAGATCCGTAAAAATAGGCACAAGTTATGAAAGTAATAGAGGCATAGTTGCAGTTGAGAAATTTCAATTCAGATACTCTTTTTTTTTTGCCTATTTGATATGCCTTTCTATGTTGAGTCTACATGCTCTTCTTCATCCATTTTTTTTAACTTAATTTCACCTTTTCTACACATAAACATTTCATGATACTAAAATATTAAGTAATTGAAAATTAATTAAGTTAACCAAGTAAAATAAGTCTTCAATATAAAAGAAGACAATTTCCTTATATTTGGGTTATAGAGCCATATTTGATTAAAGCTTTTAAATCAGCTCTTATTTATTACATGTTACTAAAAAATTTTGGAGGAAGTAAAATGAATTTTGTTTGCTCAGGGAAATTATTTTCAACAACCAACTCAGTAAACTGAAAAGCAAAATGCATCTCAAATCATAATTGGCTTGATTAGAATAATTTTCAAAATGTTAATCTGTAATTCACTGAATACTTTCTTTTCAGTTTCAAAACTGTTTTCAATTTGTACCTGAATTTTCTTAGAAATTATAGCAAGTATGTGCTATAAACTGTACCAATTCTCGGGACTTAAAATGTATCTGGGATTATTATTTTTGCTTGGAATTTTATTGCTGACTCTGATTTTGCTCTTCTACATATATTTACATCAAGCATGTATAAAACATTGTGTTTCTTTAAACACATGTGATGAAAATTATTTGATTTGATTGCTATGGTAAGCAAGGATCAAGTATCAGCTCAGCTGTTGCTGAAATGGAGAACAACTTAATAGTTCAAATGAGGATGGGAAGAATTGAAAATTGCAGGCTGAAGTATTCTGCATTTGATCATAAAGAGATTACAGGAAGGGAAGAACATACTGTAACAATCTGTATTTTAAAAGGAGACAGGCTTCTTCTGATAGTTTTGTGCTTTATCAGTTCACAGTCAAAGTAAGCAACATAAATCCACTTTTAAAACATTAATATGTTTTAGACTCTTTTTTTAAAAAAAAAGACCAATTTCTTGTAGATATCAGGGACATTAAAATTCTGGTTTCTTGGCATTTATAATCATGACAACCTGGACTTGCAAGTCAGGATTAGTTTTTCTTTGTTGGGGAATAAATGTTTTCTCTGCCCTCTCCCCTGACCATAGCATGGTGCACAGGTACTTATGTTGACTTCCTCTGCTATTCCCAAGCTCTCATATGTAGTGGCAGGCAGTTTTGTTTAGATCAAACAAAACATTCTAGGATGCAGCATAGACTGGGGTTGTTCATTAGTGCTTATATGAGTAACTATGTTACATAGTCGCTGTATAAATGGAAAAATTATATTCTAGTGTACCATCAGAGTAAGCTGCCATATAACACAAGTGCTCTATTTGGGAGATTAAAATATTGCATAACAGAGCATTTAGAGCAAGATGCTTATCTTCTTTAAGCATTATGGCCTCCTTTGCACAGGGGTTAATGATAGTACCCACAGGAAGTCATTGTGAGGAGGATTGAGACAATACCTGTGAGACACAAAGACTCTGCCTGATCTACAGAAGAGAGTAGATAGAGAATTTAAGGGTACAGACTTTTGCAGTCCAAATCCTGGCTCCACCATTTTCTTCCTGGTGAATCTTGGGCCATTAACTTAACCTCTGTGTTCTAATTTCCTCAATGGGATTTAAAATGGGTTTAATAATAGCACTGCGTTCATAGATTTGTCTGAGGACCAAATGTTCTAAGGTTTACAAAGCACTCAGTGCTTGTTAAGTGTTTGCTAGGTAAATAACACTGCTGGAAGCACAAAAATGGAGGTTACATTATCATATATTTATTCAAAATAAATGGATGTTTCTGGTAAAATACAAAGTGTCATATTAAGACATTGTGAAGTTTAGAAACTTAAACAAGGATATAACAAACAATATTCTGTTAGTACAAATATATTTTAAACAAAACAAGACAGAACAAACTGTCATAATTTGACACCAAAATATTATTCTTTCTTGCTGAGCTATGCTAAAACTAATTGTGGTTCTTTTCTCGTAGTTTTGTTTGTTTTAGTTTGGAGCAAATAATATTTCATTCTTAGGATAGTATGGTGAATTTTTAAACAGGAATACTTACAATTGTGTCATGATATTTTTAAAATACTGTCAAATTTGTTGCTAGTTCCCCCCACCCATTCCAAAAGAGATAGCCAAAACATTCTTTGCATTGGTAATAAATACTAATAGTAACATGTACATTTCATTTCAACTTTGAATCTTCCCTGATTTTATTGTCGTTCATTTAAGTTAGTTGGACTAGATTGAGAAATGCCAAGAAACCAGTGTATTAATTTTATGTTGCTGCCATAGCAGATTTTCATAAACTTAGTGGTTTACACAATAACAAACTTAATATCTTATAGTCCTATAGGTCGACAGCCCAACACAGGCCTTGTGGGTCTAACGTCAAGATCTCATTGGTGCTGGGAGGCTCCAGGGGAAAACTTATTTGTACACTTTGCCTTTCCAGCCTTAGGACAGTGCCCCTTTGCCTGGAAGTTGTGTGGGGGGGAGGGGGGCGAGGGGTGGGGACGGGTCTATGCTTCTATCACATCACTCTGATACTGATCCATTTTTTTTAGCCCTACCCAGTTAATCCAGGTTAACTTCACTATTTCAATATTAATTGATTCCCAGTCCTAACAGCATCTGCAGCCTTAATCCCCTTGATCATATAACTGAACACATTCACAGTTTCTAGGAATAAGGCATAGACATCTTTGGAGAGAGGGCATTATTCTCTGTACCTCAACCAATAACCATAATCGTCCTGTGAAATCTTGGGTGTCACTGGGTCTTTACTGTATCAATTATGTGACTAAAGTGATAAATTGAACATGCCCCAAAATTCCCAAAAGCAGTGTAATGATGATGGGTTTATTACCCACAAGTTGAAGCAGACAATGCAAATGTATATCTTAACTATAGTCACATCTTGAGGGAATTTTGGCCTAGGGAAATTTGTGGCACTAGGAACAAGATTAAAAGGCCTAATTTTCACAGTGCCTTTAAGGCACTGTCAGGGTCCACTCTGAGTGAATATGTGATGTGAGCAAAGACCTTCTCATCCTTTCAAATACGCATCAGGCAAGTATCAAAATTTTATCAACTCCCGAGACAGCTGTCTTTGCAGATGGTATCAAAGTCTTGCTGAAAGTTTTGCTAATACACTAGATCTTAACGGTCAATCATGGAGAATTTCAGTGTTTCATCAACTATTTGTTATATATTATAATCTTCTGGGCAGGCTAAAATATACTGCAGTGATTTCAGTTGTAGTAAAAGAGCAAACAGCTTCTCACAAAATGAAGTGTGATTTGCATAACTTTGACAAATATGGTAATCTCTTTGATATTATTTATTTACATTTTTGGCATTATGCTAATTAGCTCTTGCAATTTTGGCTTTTCTGATTGGGACTTGAAGGGAAGATCAAAATGCACCAACACAGTAGAAGAATAAATTCTTATCTTGCAGGTAGAGGACATAGAGCACATTAGAACATTTATGGATTTTTATTTACTCTGTTACTGTGGAAGATAAAACCATAGCAGCTAGATTTTCGTGAAAATCGTGGAAAAGTTGAAATTTATTTGAGCACAATTCCATTTCCTTGCTAATGGCCAGATGCCTTACAATGGGGTAGCCTCTTCAGGGCTATGATCAATACTTTCGAAACTAACTCAGGTGACTTAAGAGCCATTGCTATGATGTAATAAACTGGAAGCATCAGCTTATTTTCAATATTCTTCATTCAAACTCCTTGTCTGAGTCTCTGATTCCTTTAGGTTAAAAAAAAATAAAAGGGAGTTTGAGAAATTGGAAGCAACATTTTCTCAAATTAAGTTCTGTACGCCTCCATAAACATTTTGATTTTTACTCATGAGGAGACAGTGCCTGCTGATTTCTAAGTTGATAACTGCTTACCAATTTCATAGCATAGGATCATCTTCCTTCTGTACTGTTAGGAAATTCTGCCTGGAAATCAGTTCTTCCATAGTAAGTAGGTAGGACCTTTGCTTTTCTGTAATATAATCAATCTTCCTTATGGGGTCTATCATATTATCAAGATTAAATGATAACATAGACTCATGTTGATTTCTGCTCCCATAAGCTGAGTTAGAGCTAATTCCTAAGCCGTTTTTATTTGATGATATAATTACATAATTTAATGTAATTATTAAATGACTGTAAATAGAAATAAATTTGACCCTATAAAACTATATCAAATACATTGGAAAGTCTATTAAAGATTAGTCACTAAAATATTTGTGTGAAATTAACAGGGGGAAATATGACACCTAAAGAAGAGAGCAAAATCGATAAAATATTGCTTGAAAGCAACCTTAAAAGAACTTGAAAAAAATGTATCTTGCTTATATATAAAAAAAAATTGAGTGAAACTCCAATTAGTAAGTTCTTTGGCAAATGTATATGCATCTCTGCATGTCTAATTGGAATAAAATGTAAATATGCGTTCTTTTGTTTTTACAACTCTATGTTTTTACCAAGGTTTTCAATTTACTAGCAAACTTAGTTTGTGAGATAGGAAGACTTCACTGTACATTGTTAACCCTTTGTTTTCATTATAATGGAAACTGCAAAACACCAAGAATGTGGACTCAAAACTTTTTGAAGCACAAAAGAGATCTCTGTATTTGATAATATCATTGCAGGGGGAGAAGAAGCTCTAAGTTCACTTGGCTGCTTTTTATTTGCAAGACCCTGGAAAAAGGTATTAACCACTCACATTCAGTTTCTTCATTTTTCAAGACAGATTTATAATAACCCTCATGATGAGATGAAATAAGCTAGGCATAAATTAGTCCCTCAACAAATGTTGGTCTCCTTTTCCTTAAATGGAATATTATGTAAGCTGTTTTTTAAGACTTATATAGAACTGTGTTAATTTTCTTCAAGACCTATTTTCCTTTGAATAATTATCTACAAAACTTGATATTGCAGGCAAAATTCCAGTTAATTTACAGATATTTTTGGCATTTGTGGACTCCAAAATATTTTGTGAGTCTTAGAGAAGGAACTTACACTGTATTGAAGGATATTGCTTTTCTTGCTAAAAAGTGAATAAAAAACATTTTAAGAAGTATCATACCTTTATGCCTGGATACTCAATGTAATTTTCCCCTTTGATTTGCCAATTGTAAACTTCACTGTATCCCCCAAATTTCTGATTAGGATAATAATGAAATATTTTATTTGAATTTAAATCAATTTGATTTGATGCAAATTAGCCTCAAAACAATGATGCAATTCACATTATATTAAAACATAAACACAAAACATACAGATGAATCTATTTAGTTTCTGAATTGTTCCTGGACTAGTCAATAAAGAGAGTAATAGCAAAGCTCTAACTGTGTAATTTTGCTATCTAGAATACTCATGACCTGGAGACTCTAGTTCCACATGGACACATGTAAGCATTCTTGACAAAGGTAGCACAATCGGCTTTGAAGTCGTGTTTTTGCAATAATGGAAATTGTTACCTCCCAAGGGACCATTTGAACAAGTAGCACCTGGAAGGCATCTTTCATTTTTTTTTAAAAGAATATATTATTTGATAATGTCTGTATTTATGAAAGTGATCATTTATTTCTTGAGAATCATTTTTCCTGAATACTTTGCAATAGTGTGATAAAAATATAAGGTCTTTTTTCCCTAAAACTGGGATACATATCAATCCCATTTTTACTTATTTTTAAATAATAAAGTGTATATTAGTTGGGAATGATGAAAAGTTGATGACTAATAAGGTGTGTGGTGGGGAAGACCACCTGAAGCTGACCTCCTTGTAGGTAAATGTCTACATTCATGAGAGATATATTGCACTAGTGAATGAACGTGTTGGGATGTATAAGAATGAAATAACACTAATGAACTCTGAAACTAAAGGGTAATGTTAGAGAAAAAAATTATATTACCACGATCAATAAAACATAGAAACATATTAAATTTTTATAAGGAAGTTAATTCTGTTTACCACTTCAAATTGAATGATCAGTTTTAAACTTAATTGGAATTCAAAATACCTCTTATTTTACTTTGCCTGTAATATAAAATGATTTTTTCTATATTCATTAATAGAGACTAATATATGCAATTAAGCATTGAATTTTAACAGTGTAGTGTAGCATATATTCATGATTTCTTTGTGCAAGCAAAGAGACAATACTTTAATGAAGTCCTTTTCAATATAGAATGTATTTTATACAAGTTAAAATTACATAAATACTGCATTTAAATAAAGGTAAAAAGTTGAAATGAAACAAAAAGAGCTATTGCTAGCTCCCTTTATGTACGGTCATCTATTATTTTCCATTTAAAACTGTTAGAAAAAAGCACTCGGATAGGAAAAGGAAAATTTGCAAAAAAAAAAAAAAGCTTGTTTTGGGGGCTCTTTTGTAAACAATGTTCAGTGTAATAAAACCTCATTTGATCGTACATGACAAGGTGACATGGATATATTTATTCTACATTAGGACCTGGGGATATAGCTCAGTTGGTAGAGTGCATGCCTTGTATGCATAAGGCCTGGGGTTCAATCCCTAGCACCATCACCCAAAATAAAAAATTACTATCATCATTTTACATGAATGAATGTACAGAGTCTTCCTATTCAGATGCTGAGACAGAGAGGACAGTAATGTTCTAGACTGGTCCCGTTACTTAGCTTTGATAACAGATTTTATTGGTTTAATAGATGAAATGCTGAAAAAAAAAAAAAACAGAAAATGAACTGCTCTAGCCTCCTGCTAATGCTAGTGGGTATACATCATGTGCATAAAAATTTAAGACAATTATAGAAAAATGGTTCCTAACTGTCACCAGACAGATGAGGGGGACTTTGGTATTTAGAGATTATTTTTTTCTTTTATTACTTTTTTCCTGATACAGCACAGTATTTATTATTGCTGGTTATTAGTAAACTCTCATACTTTGCTGCTTCCCTTGTTTAATCCTACCTACTGTCGCAAACAAAGGCATGTTCTACCTTGCAGTTATATCTTTTGTTTACTCAAAAAGGTAGTCCTGAAACTATTGTTCAAATAATCCCTTCTAAGTTGTGAAGTGCTGTGCTATTTTTAGTAGCTCTGAAAGAAAGTCAGATGAAGTCTGTTGTTGTTTGTGATAATGTTGCCCACTTTTATAAAACCTGAGAAGAGTTACCTAAAAGTATGGAATTCCTTGGACTGAACTCTAGTGCTAGACCCCTAAGGAAGGCAACATCCTTTTACCATATTTGATATAATAACAGTGTGACCTCTTTGTTGTTCCAGGAGGGTTCTTTGCATTTACTAAATTAAAGATAATTTCAAAGTTTGAAAAGAAATTTGGGAAATTGGATCCACCTCCTTTCACTTACAGGGACTGAGGCAGAAGATGACTTTGCTATCTGAAACCACAGCTTCTGGGTCACTATTCAGCACCTAGGTGGGGGAACCGGGTCTGTAGGAGGTGGACAAGCACCTGATAGTGGACAGAACCTAGAGAAAGCACAGCACAAGCTCCTTTCACAGAGCTGAAGTACCTAAGGGGCCCATGAAGGAAGCAGACAGAGCCCAGGACATGTGCAGGAATAAAGAGGAAACTCCTGAGTTTTCTGGGACTTACGGAGTCTCTGAGAGTCATAGGATGAGCAAGGATCTTAATAACCATTGCTGTGTGGTATGGTTGATCATGTTTTAAATGAGCTTTGAAGACACTAGTGAAGAATTAAAGTCATTTCTGATTTTTTATTGGTGACCCGAACTGCCTTCTTAGACTTTGCAATGTATAGCTACTATCAAGTAAATCTCTTTTTTTGTGTGTGTAAACCTAAGTTTTCATTTCTTTTTTTTTAATTTATTTTTTATTTTTTTTATTGCTTATTCAAAACATTACAAAGATTGCAGAATCACATCGGTTACACATCCACAATTTTACATAATGCCATAATAGTAACTGTTGTATTCTGTTACCTTTCCTATCCTCTACTATCCCCCCCTCCCCTCCCTTCCCATCTTCTCTCTCTACCCCATCTACTGTAATTCATTTCTCTCCTTATTTTTTTCCCATTCCCCTCACAACTTCTTATATGTAATTTTGTATAACAATGAGAGTCTCCTTCCATTTCCATGCAATTTCCCTTTTGTCTCCCTTTCCCTCCCACCTCATGACTCTGTTTAATGTTAATCTTTTCTTCCTGTTCTTCCTCCCTGCTCTGTTCTTAGTTGCTCTCATTATGTCAAAGAAGACATTTGGCATTTGTTTTTTAGGGATTGGCTAGCTTCACTTAGCATAATCTGGTCTAATGCCATCCATTTCCCTGCAAGTTCCATGATTTTGTCATTTCTTAGTGCTGCATAGTACTCCATTGTGTATAAATGCCACATTTTTTTTATCCATTCATCTATTGAGGGGCATCGGGGTTGGTTCCACAGTCTGACTATTGTGAATTTTGCTGCTATGAACATCGATGTGGCAGTATCCCTGTAGTACACTCTTTTAAGGTCTTCAGGGAATAGTCCGAGAAGGGCAATAGCTGGGTCAAATGGTGGTTCCATTCCCAGCTTTCCCAGGAATCTCCATACTGATTTCCATATTGGCCGCACCAATTTGCAGTCCCACCAGCAATGTACAAGAGTACCCTTTTCCCCACATCCTCGCCAGCACTTGTTGTTGTTTGACTTCATAATGGCTGCCAATCTTACTGGAGTGAGATGGTATCTTAGGGTGGTTTTGATTTGCATTTCTCTGACTGCTAGAGATGGTGAGCATTTTTTCATGTACTTGTTAATTGATTGTATGTCCTCCTCTGAGAAGTGTCTGTTCAGGTCTTTGGCCCATTTGTTGATTGGGTTATTTGTTTTCTTATTGTTTAATTTTTTGAGTTCTTTGTATACTCTGGATATTAGGGCTCTATCTGAAGTGTGAGACCTTAGAACCATATGATCATCTCGATAGATGCAGAAAAAGCATTCGACAAAGTACAGCATCCCTTTATGTTCAAAACATTAGAAAAACTAGGGATAACAGGAACTTACCTCAAAATTGTAAAAGCTATATATTCTAAGCCTCAGGGTAGCATCATTCTGAATGGAGAAAAACTGAAGGCATTCCCTCTAAAATCTGGAACAAGACAGGGATGCCCTCTCTCACCACTTCTATTCAATATAGTTCTCGAAATACTGACCAGAGCAATTAGACAGACAAAAGAAATTAAAGGCATTAAGATAGGAAAAGAAGAACTTAAATTATCACTATTTGCGGATGATATGATCCTATACCTAGAAGACACAAAAGGGTCTACAAAGAAACTACTAGAGCTAATAAATGAATTCAGCAAAGTGGCAGGATATAAAATCAATACGCATAAATCAAAGGCATTCCTGTATATCAGCGACAAATCTTCTGAACTGGAAATGAGGAAAACCACTCCATTCACAATATCCTTAAAAAAAATAAAATACTTGGGAATCAACCTAACAAAAGAGGTGAAAGATTTATACAATTAAAACTACAGAACCCTAAAGAGAGAAATAGAAGAAGATCTTAGAAGATGGAAAAATATACCCTGTTCATGGATAGGCAGAACTAACATCATCAAAATGGCAATATTACCAAAAGTTCTCTATAGGTTCAATGCAATGCCAATCAAAATCCCAACAGCATTTCTTGTGGAAATAGATAAAGCAATCATGAAATTCATATGGAAAAATAAAAGACCCAGAATAGCAAAAGCAATTCTAAGCAGGAAATGTGCATCAGGAGGTGTAGCGATACCAGATTTCAAACTGTACTACAGAGCAATAGTAACAAAAACAGCATGGTACTGGTACCAAAACAGGCAGGTGGACCAATGGTATAGAATAGAGGACACAGAAACCAATCCACAAAATTACAATTATCTTATATTCGATAAAGGGGCTAAAAGCATGCAATGGAGGAAGGATAGCATCTTCAACAAATGGTGCTGGGAAAACTGGAAATCCATATGCAACAAAATGAAACTGAATCCCTTTCTCTCGCCATGCACAAAAGTTAACTCAAAATGGATCAAGGAGCTTGATATCAAATCAGAGACTCTCCATCTGATAGAAGAAAAAGTTGGCTCCGATCTACATATTGTGGGGTCGGGCTCCAAATTCCTTAATAGGACACCCATAGCACAAGAGTTAATAACTAGAATCAACAAATGGGACTTAAACTAAAAAGTTTTTTCTCAGCAAGAGAAACAATAAGAGAGGTAAATAGGGAGCCTACATCCTGGGAACAAATTTTTACTCCTCACACTTCAGATAGAGCCCTAATATCCAAGTAAATCTCTAAGATCAATCGTTTATTTGAAGAAACTGCTATCAGGAAATAGAAGACCCTTGTCTATTGAGTTGGTCTCTTCAGTCACCGTAGTCCATTTGGATGACTATGACTCAAGTGTGCTTTCCCTTCCTTTCTAATCATCCCATAGTTCATGGCCTCTGGGGCTCAGACTCAGTAGATAACACTGCTTGACCAAAGTGTATAAAATCAGAGGTTGTCTTGCCACAGAAAATCCAAACCTTCTCTTTTCCTTTAAACTTGCTTTCATAATAAAAAAAAAAATGCCAGGCATCAATTCTAATATGAAGACAATTTTATTACCTCAGTATAGACAGATGAGAAAATACTGACTGCACAGTCACACATTTTAAAGAGATCCAGAGATTCTGAGAATGTCTGTTATGACTGGAGCATCTATGGAAATGAATAGCTGACATTTGTACAGTGATTACTCTGTGCCAGACATTATTCTAACTGCATCATGCAGATTAGCTCATTCAATACTTGCAGTATCTCCAGCAGATAGTTTTATTGAGATTTTTTTCTGATTTTATGTGTGAAGAAACTAAGGCATGGAACATTTAAGTGACTTGTTCAAGGTCACACCTTTGATAAAAGACAAAGCTGGGGTACTGAAGCCAGAGGCCCTATGCTCAACCTATGCACATTGCCTTAAAATAACAAAATGTCCAATTAAAATTCCCATTAAGTGTTCTCCATATTTACATTATCTTGGTAATTAGAATAATGATTATATGTAAATAAGCGCTATACAGCCTGTGGAAAAGACAAGTTAATTTAAGAGGGCTTATTAGACCCTGTATTGCAGTATTGCTGCACCTGAGGGGGTTTTTGTTTTGGCTCATGCCATGGATAAATAGGCAATGCCTTGTCTTAAAAGTAACATTTTCTCCTATATTGTGGTCCAAATTACAATGAATTTAACTATGTAAACTAGACTGTGTTTTACTTTAAATGTACCTTAGGGATCTGGAATTGTACTTTGGTGTTCTAGAAATCATTTACACTTGCAACCCTCATAATATGGCTCTCAGGTGAAATTTTTATTTTAATTTTTTTCAAACATATTTTTAGTTGTAGAAGGACACAGTATCTTTATTTTATTTATTTATTTTCATGTGATGCTGAGGCTCGAACTCTGTGTCTCACACATGCTAGGCCAGCGCTCTACCACTGGAATTTTATCTATAGCTTGTTTTCTACTCCTCTTACATTCCTTCTCACTGTGGCAAGCCAGCCTTTTCTTTCCCCAGGGCTCCCTATAAAATGGACATGCCAGTCCTTTGCTGTGGGTAAGGATAGCATTTCTAGCTACCAGGGGAATCATTTGAATTCCCTGGATCTGAGAAGGAAGATTTCCTGTGTAAAAGTTGAGACTGTTCCTACACTGGGACACTTCCAACTTCTGCCTAGTATGGAGTCTCTGTGAGTGGAGGCTTCCTACTCAAATGCTGTGGTCCATTCTAGGACTTTTTGGTCTCCCTGCTTGTTAGAAATGGTGAGACCTGGACATATGGGAGGGGCAGAGGCCATGTTGATTTGCAGTGTTGGCATCAAGAAAAAGCATGAGGAAGTAATTCCTAACCTGGGCTCTGGGAACCCAGAGAGCTCTGGGAATATAATTCAGAAAGGTCCAAGAAATTCAAATGGAACAAAATACATCTTCCCCAGATGAAAAGACATTTTATGAGATTAAAAAATAAAATATATAGAGTATGCTCTACAGAGCATCTGAGGGAAATCAGTGTGGCTGTCCAGACGATGACATACTCTCATCTAGTTGTCCATTTTGCCTACCTCTTACATCACTACATTTCATTCTTTTCCATTGAATCTAAAACATCTATTTTCCTTAAAGACCTAGTGCTGAAGGTGCCACTGTCATCATCATCTTTCACCTGATGACCTGTGCCCATAAGGTTCTGAGGGGGAACCAACCAGTGTGGGCCTCTCAGTAGCTGAACCAGAGTTGAAAGGGGGGGTCCATGGTCTTTTGAAGAGAATGTCCAGTGGACCAGAACACCAAGTTACAAGACTGCCTTTTGATGCTTCCTCCCTGCTGATCACACCTGGAAAACACTGTCTAGGAATCAGGTGCATCCGGTAGGGACACCACCATGCTGACTTCACAGCACCAGGATCAGGAGGAGGCCTGAGACACTGGAGGATTTCAATACTCCACAGCCTGCGTGTTGTGAAAAGATACCAATATTTATTCAGGTATTTGTTTTATCTTTTTTCTATTAGTATATGTGCTAAATAATAATGCTGTCCTAGACTGTGTTCATAGACTTAGCAACAGAGTTCTGTTTTGTTTTATAAATCTTATATCTAAAATCTTAGGAAGCAATGTGAAACAGAATCACTTAACACTTGAAAAAAGTAGACACATGCCTGGCTTAATTCAATAATATTCTTATTTCACAGAAATTGGGAGGTTTTCAAGCAACCGTGATTTTTAAAAGGTTTACATAAAACAAACATAATCCTAGTTGAAACATAACCCTATTGAGTCTATGAATAATGAAATTCTTATATATTGATGATGATAAATACTGTATTAGCTCTCATAATGGTAATACGGCATTGGTTAACACTTCATGCACTTATATGCACTGTTGTGTACATTTGGGGGAAAATTACAAAGTAACCAACTGAGATAAAATATCTAATTTGCTTCTTTTACTTTCTTGTGTTAGTGTATAAATTGAAGGATGAAGAAAATTGAGGTTATCATTATAATTTACTTATACAACTTTTACTCTAAGTCTATATAGTCCCTTAGTTGAAAGAATTATTCTCACCAACATAACAGATGTCCTCTCTGTTTAATCAATACATATTATAACACAGATTTCTAAATGACAGATATCTTTTATCTAATATTTCCATTTTGGGCATTAGCCCCATCTTAATTTTTCAGTTAACTTTTTTAAACATTTCCTTCCTTCCTTCCATCCTTTCTTCTTCTTTCTTTTTGGTACTGGTTATTGAACCCAGGATCTCATGCAAGCTACACAAGCACTCCATAGTACACAAGCACTACATGTCCAGCTCTTCTTATTTTATTTTTGAGATGGGGGCCTCACTAAGTTGCTCAGGCTGGCCTCAAACTTGCAATCTGCCTGCCTCATCCTCCCAAGGAACTGGGATTACAGGTTTGAGTTATATGGGTTTTCTTGATGATGAAAACATATGTACCTTTAGTACCTTAGATCCCATCATCTTGCTTTCTTGAATCCCAACTCCTCATATCAATTATTATTCTTATCTGGAACTACAATGTAATTTCATTCCCCAAACACAGTCTCTTTCTATTATCCCATTGATTAAAAATCAAGGACTATTTTCTGATATCCCAGGTACTGTGCCAAACCCTAGACTATGGGAGTGTCAATCTTCTGAGAGCAAGCCAGCAATTATGTCACTGTGTGATGATGGCCAGAGTCTAGGTGAGTCTCAAGTGCTGATCCCGGGTGACTGTGCAGGCTTGTGAGGTGGCCATTCCTGAACTGATTTAACATCAGAAGAGGAAGTTGGCCACCCAGGCACTATGACTTATCCATCTGTTTATCACCAGCTCCTTCTGTGGTATTTGTTTCTGAAACATATAACATAATAAATGTTTGAACTGATTGAAGAATAGTGGAAACAAGGAGTCATTGGCAACTGAAAATAATTGTGTGGGTTTAAGAATAGATTGAAATTGATAATAAAGTTCAGGAATGGCTTTGAAAAAAATTTGTCAGGGGCTCCAAAATTACCATTTCTGCCATATAATATATTCACATTTTATTTTTAAAACAATGAGATTCCATTTAGAAGGAAATATTAAGAGATTTGATTTTGATAATATCCACCTGACCTTCTTAAATAAACTTTGATCATATAAACAGTCCTGATAGTTTAGCAAAGAGTTGGAAGATGGACTATCTACATAGCTTTAAAAAATTTGAATTTTAACATCAAAGTGCTAAGATAAGATATTTTTTTTTTTTTGGAATTTGAAAAAATTTTGATTCTCTGAATGATGGAGTTAGACTGAAAGATATAATTGAAGGTCTAATACTGTCTGTAACCAAGAAGGAGGAGGAGGAGGAGGAGGAGGAGGAGGAGGAGGAGGAGGAGGAGGAGGAGGAGACGACAACGACGGAGGCGGCAGCGGCAGCGGTGGCAGACTTAGATGATTACAGTGGCACACTCCTCTAATCCCAGCAACTCAGAAGGCAGAGGCAAGAGGATCTCAAGTTCAAGGCTACCTTGGGCAACTTAGTGAGACCATGTTTCAAAATTAAAAAAAAAAAGAAAAATTAAAAGGACAGGGGATGTACCTTGGTGGCAGAGCATCCCGGGGTTCACTACCTAGTCATCATCCACCCACGAAAGCAGATTTAGCCCATCAAAATAATTTAGGAATGCACTCTATCCCTCACCCGAGATCTCCTTTCTTTCCCAGAGGTGCACAAATGTGGTAAGCAAGAAACAAAGTAAACATCCTTAGTCATTCCTATGTTCTGTCTCTGAAGATTATTGCAGAGGTCAAAGCATTCTGTGTTTCTTGTCCTTCTCTCCCTATTGTTTTATCTTATTTTAGATATAACAATGAGAAATTCTTTTCCCCCACTACTGCTCCTGGGAGAGTACTTTTTAAAAACTCACTTACACATCAAACTATCAAGGCTACTTCAGCACATTTGAAAGGACAGAAGTTGTACAAGTGACATTTCAGACCACAGTGGGACATAACTAAATATTAACATAATATCGAGAGAACTTCAGGCTCTCAAGCAGAATGTGGCACATATTTAATTGCTTTCTAGGGTGGGAAATGGCATTTTAAGAATTTAGTTCTAGAAGGAAGGGAAAAAGTTACATAACTCACTATACTTAAAAAAAAAGATCCTGTTGTCTTCTTCTTTTGCTGCCTCAGGCTGTTTACTGGCTGTTTCCGAGCACTGACTACTTAACATCCATACAGGGTGTTCTCCTGTCTGGGTTACCTGTCACTCCATAAGCCCTTCAAAGTTCACAACCCCATATCTCAGGTCTCCAAATACTGCATGTCACAGATTGGGCATTTAAAAATACCTCAGGCTGGAGTTGTGGCTCAGTGGTAGAGCACTTGCCTTGCATGTGAGGCCCTGGGTTTGATTTTCAGCACCATATGTAAATAAATGAATAAAATAAAGGTTCATCAACAGCTAAAAAAATATTTTAAAACAATACCTCTTCCATGACTTTTCTAAAATTACAAGTTAAAAATAGAAACTCTCAACAAATACAAAAGCACTATTTGCAAGATCATTGGATAACACTAAGACTAGTAGAAAAATGTGTTTTAAAATGTGCAGAGGGTATTCAGACATCTGAACTATTAATAAATAACTAAAATGTTTTACTTCAAATGTCTCACTTCAAATAAAATAAGTCAAATTGAAAGCAGATAATATAAATTTCTCCTATCAAATCAGTGGATTACACACTGTTTTTCAGGCTGGATGTGAATGTAGATTGATTACAGTCTTCCTAGAATACTTGTAAAAAGTCAAAACAAGAGACACATCACTATAATTTCAATACAAACACAGAACAAAAGCCCAATCATATTATTCACAGCCCCATAGATTACTACGAACCCCAAATACACAATTTATAGGATAGAAAGGAGAATAAAAATATACCTATTAATGCAAACAAATAAATTTACCAAAAATAATCTAGCCATAGACTAAGAAAATCACTTCTATTACTCTTCTTTATGTTCTCTACTATAGGATATACTTGCATATAAAATATATTTCCTACTTACAGACAATACTCTTTTTATTCTTAGATTCACCATAATCTATTATTCTGATAGCTGCCACTAAATTCAAAGATGTAATCCATGTACCAGATGTATTTTGTTAACATATGTTATGTATGTATATAAAATCATAGATGTATATATATACATATATATATGTATATATATACACACACATTGCTATATTAAATGTATTCATATATTGTATCAATATGTAAATTAATACAATGTCACATTTTGTATTCATATTTTTATTCAATATACCTTTATTAGAAAATCATGTTTTCTTATATCTCTAGTTTTAAATTAAAAATCAAAATAAATTATACATAAAGTTTCATTTTATATTATATATTCACATTAATATATACTTTCATATGTCTAAACAGAATATTTTCAATGTAATAATAAATCTTCACTTCTGACTTAGAAATCTATCAATTTTTTGTGAAGTAGGTTTCAATTACACATGTTCAAAAAACTAAGTAATATCCTTTTATTCTAAAATTAACTAAGTGTTTTACTACAAAATAAAGAATAAGCATCTTTTATTAAGTACTTTTAGACATCTTTTCAGACTACTATTTGATCATTAATTTTAATGTTTGAACATTTCTGAAATTAATCACTGCTTACTTACCTGGGACAAAGCCTACAGGGTCAGGATTTCTTTCTTTCTTTCTTTCTTTTTCTTAAGTGAATTTCTGATGTTGATTTGATTATATCATCTGTTTTACACCTATGTTCACAAGTGAGCATTTGGTAGAGCTGGATAGGTATTGACAGACAACATAGACACATTTTCTTCACATTTCTTTCTCAGGTTCAGAGCTTCATGTAATGTTTCAGAAATCCACCCCCAACCCATGACTATTTTTCTCTGTGTTCTGGGACTATTTAAATTCAGAACAGGGGTATAGAGAGTTAATGCTAGTGGGAAAATGTTTCTTTTGTGGGATGATAAAAATCTCCTAAAATTAGATTATAAAAGGGTTCAACAACTGTGTAAACATAGTGAAACCTTGGAATTGTACATTTTAAACATATGAACTTTATGGTATGTAAATTAAATCTCAATAAAGCTGTAACAAAAACAACAAAAAGTATTCATTTCTTGTAGATTTAACATATCTTATCCACACAAATTTATTTGCCTGTTACTACATACATACATACATACATACATACATATACCTATATAGCATTACTATATATTTTATACATAAAATTTCCCTTTAAAATTTTAAAATTTATTTGTAAAAACTTTACTTAATATTTTATACATTCTACTCATATTTAGTAGTATGATTTTTCTCTTTCCTAATATTAATAGGGTCTCTCTTATTTATATATTATTCATTCTTAAAGAAAATCTTTATTTACTATTAGTCTTTTCAAATACCTTTTTTGGGTGGTGAATTTCTATTTTACTATGTTTTCTCTATAATTTATTAATTCTTATTTATTTTTTTATTGTTCCATTATTCTTTTTCTAGCTTCTTGGATTATATCTGAATGGATATAAAATAATAGAAATAAGTAAATTTAAACAAAATTTACAAGTTATTGTTGGCTTATTGGTGTTTTTAATTTTCACTAATAGTTTTTCTATATTTTTATGCTATCAAGAATCACTATTCATTCCTAATATAGTTTTAAAAAAACAATCATTACTTGAAAAATATCACTTGAATGAAAGTACAGAAGATGATTTGTAGGTAGAAGAGTACACAGTAGGACATTTTGATTCATAAATAACTTTCTGATCCTTTTGTGGTGTGAATATTTGGATAAATCTATAAAATATTTAAAATGTAAAATTGCTCTTTTCCTTGTAAAACAGTTTGTGCAAAATGTGTCCTAACTCTTACTTACTCTTCCCCTAATTGCTCCATGATTGAACAAATTTTGTCTTCTTTTCTACACTGTTTAATATATACATTGTACTAGATATACTTGAATTTTTATTTTATTTAACTATTTTTATTTAAGTATAAATTATGTCTATTTGTAATCAGAATAAGATCTGCAAAAGTAATTTTACAATTTTGATCAGAATCATATTTACCCCTGAGAAGGAGCCAGTAACATTATTAAATATCACCATTAAGAGTTTGACCTCATTAAATACGAGGTATGCAGATAGGAGGTCCGCTGAGAGAATTGCTAAGACCTTAATGGAGGAATTCCTATGGGATCTTCAGAGGAGAGCAGGGCTAAGGCCCAAATAAATCCCTCACATTTTAGTAAAGTTGAGGAAAGCAGAATTTGAAAGGCAGGCCAGTCCAGGTCCTATGATATTGTCAGAGAGTAACAGGGCGTTGTTTTAGGAAGATCAATAGCTCTTCTGATGTAAATGTGTGATTTATGTGCCAGGTCTCCTGTGTTCCTCCAGCTTGGGTAAATTTCTGATATATACCTCCATGGTCCTGTCTGGTCATTGAGTATGGTTTAAAGATGAAAATGTTTGAGGCCATAACTATGTAATTTCATTGAAAGCAAAAATATGATATATATATCTCATATTGTTCACATGTCAAAAGGCCTACTTATAAATAACTGCCTCAAACCCCAAAAGTTCTATTATATAGTATTATAATATAGTAGTAATATTGAAATAAAAGTTTAGTTGGTTGATAGAAACTAGTGAGAACTGAACTAATGTAATTATGACATGATGAAAATATGAATTCCTTTTGAGATGAAGTTAAATCTAACAGGTTTGATGATGGTCTAGGGAATGTATTGCATAGGATGGGCAAGAGATAAAGCCACTGGTGTCTAATAGTTTTCTATCTTGACAAAAAAGTTCTCTGGAGGTAGAATTTTTTTTTTTTCACTAACATGCATGCAGAAAGAAATAGTAGAAATAAAATGGTAAGATTGTTTTGTAAATTCTGAGTCTTTGTTGCCTATGGGTGGTGATGATAAGTTTGTATGAAGATATCAAGTCTGAAAGTCAGGAGGTTATTATGGGCTGGAAATGGCCACACATCCTAATCAAATCACAGTCATAAATGAAGCTATGAGAGTGTACTAACTTAGCCATGAAGAGTAAATAGAACAAGAAAAAAGTTCAAGTGAGAATCTCAAGAAAAAAATAAAGTTTTTCAGGTTTTGAAGTAGAAATAATGAAGACATCATCATGGAAACCAAGGACAAGTACTTATCAGTGAAGAGATTCTGGTCAATAATCCTCAAATATTTTTGTAAGGAGAATCTTCCATAGACATGCTGGGACATGCTGGAACTCATTAAGTTGCTGGCCATGAACAGCAGCCATTGAACCCCTTAGTCACCTCTGCTTGCTGTTGATAAAGAGCTGTAAGGGGCACTAGCCATAGGCAGGCTTAACAATGACTGGTTATAATTGATAGGGAGCACAGCTCCATGGACATGTGCAAAGCACATGTGCAGTTGCAATTAAATAACCTCACTGGACATAACCAATGGACATTGAGTTTGGCTGGGTGTAACCAATAACCAATATACACCACTAACTTGGAACTGTATTTAAATTGCTTGTCCTGCACATTGAAGGGTTTTGCTCCAAGGACATTGGTGAGACTGGCTGCCTTGCTGTCTGTTCCTGGACTGACTCCACTGTTCCCTGACATCCAGCCATCAGGTGGAGAGAACCACCAGACAAGGACAATGTCTGCTCTTTGGTTAAGAGAAGTTGCATGGCATCAGAGGTATTTTGGGGGCTCATAGTTGCCCTAGGATTGTGTGATTTGCTTATGGTGTTTAATTAGTGTGCACTGAATGCTAGTTGGGGTGCTCCTGCACACCCAACACTTTTTGTACTATATTTGATGATTGGTGTGATCGAATCCTCTTCCAAGTAATTATTAATAGCACCATTTGCAACGTTTTAAACAGGTCAAGTTATTTAAAAATCCAAGCTGAGCATGGTGGAGCATGCCTATAATTCTAGTGACTCAGGAGGCTGAGACAGGAAGATGGCAAGTTCTAGGCCGGCCTTAGCAATTTGGGGAGATCCTCAGCAACTTATTGAGACCCTGTGTCAAAATAAAAAATAAAAAGGACTATAAAGCACCTCTGGTTTAGATCCCTAGTACCAAAAACATAAAATAAAAAAAAATAAAATTTCAAACTGTATTTCTTGGACTTAGACTCCAGGGAATGACAATGAAATATTAGAAGAAATGTATTGGGTATGTGCGTCTAGAATGGAGAGGTCACCAGGTCACTGAAATAGTGGTAAGTATGGAAATTTTTTCACACTTCGGCTTTGTATCCAAAGGCCTGATACAACTCATGTTTTCTTCTGAAGTGAGTAATATTTTTGCTGTCACTGTTAAATTTGAGCTTTAGCCTTGGCATAGCTGTTTAGCCATTTTCCCCGCATTTATCATTCACTTATGAAGCACTCTAAGTTTTTTTATTTTGTTTTTCTTGCTCTTTAAATATAAGCCCCACTCCTTTCCAGTCCAGTTTCACTAAGTGAGAAAACAATAATGGTTCCAGCAAATCTCACATTATGGATATATATATATATTTATATATTATATATAATATTTCCTGCTAATCCTTATTTCTTGACATCTTTCTAAGAGCACACATATGCCTTTAAGGGCAAGGACTATATATCTTATTTCTCTCAATATTCACAGCACTGAGCTTAAGTGCTTCCATTTTAGTATGTTTATAAAAAATTTTGATAGGAATTATTCTCTTCCCTTGATCTTCAAACTTACTTTAAGTCAGCATTTTAAATTCATAGTGGGATAGGGAGGGGGCGCATGGCAGGAAGAGATGAACTCTAGATAGGGCAGAGAGGTTGGCAGGAAAGTGAGGGGGCATGGGGTTGTAAATGATGGTGGAATGTGATGACCGTTATTATCCAAAGTACATGTATGAAGACATGAATTGGTGTTAATATACTATGTATACAACCAGAAAAAATAAATAAATAAAAGAGGGTTTTGTGGAATACTACTTTTACCAAATTCTCAAAAAAAAAAAAAAAAGATTCTCATTGACTAATTTGAGAAACAATATATGTTTTACTTAATAAAGATCCCTAATGCATATAGCAAATTAAAAAATCTGGGAAGTCCTGGATAACTTCATATTTTCAATTAAAACATATTAGTGTCTTTTCATACTGGCTACAAAATGATACACTCTTTAAACACCTAAAAGTTATTTGTCGTTTACCCTTCAGAGAAAGTCTTGAGATACTTGACTTTTTTTCTCTCTCACCAACTGGTCTACATTTTGATTAATTTTGTATTTCCATAGAGGGTTTCATAGTTCCAATTTTTTTCATTTGTTCTTCTCACATTATTCTTGCACAGGCAGTGTATCTTCTTACACCTCCTACCTCCTACTGTTCCTCGATACCAAATGAGTTTAACATCTCAAGATCCCTTATGTTTCACCCCAGTGAAGCAATTTTCATGCTCTGCCATGCCAAATCTAAATCAAAATAAAAACAGGTTGCTTTCTTCATATCTTTACACTGAGCTTTTGCTTTAGTGTCAGTGGCTCCTTCAGTTGAAGTTCTATTCCTAGGTGCATGTTCTTTGCTTTTGCAAAGTAAATGAATTTGGAGAAAAATTTTGGTTGCTAAGCATCTCAAGTTTTGCCTGTATTCAATGTATTATTTTCATTAAAAGTTTCTGTTTAATCTGACCAATTCTGAGTTTAAAGAAACTAGGAAGGATTTTTATATTCCAATTTTTATTTAATTTTTCCCTTCTTTTTTTCCTGAGTGCCTGTATTTAGTGTTTTTCCCCCTATACATTAGATAGGGGAAAGGGTACATTGGCTGCACTGTATGCTTCAATTCTTTAAATGTTTTCTTTTAGAATGCAAAGAATCCTGGTGTCAGTGTGTGGTTTTATCTTTATTTATTAAGTGCATGTCCCTGAGAATATAAAAATGAATATAACTAATACTAATATTTAGCAAAAGATCTAAAATTCAGGGTCAGCTTGTCTTTCTGCACATGATGAACTAAACATTAGAGTTACAGCTCTGTTTGCTTTCCAAGAGTAGATGTGATGGGAATCTGACTTTAACATCTGTAGGGACATTAATCACTTGACTTTACTTAGTTGTAGTTTAAAGCAAGCAAGCCAATCAACAAACAAAAACTCCTTGAAAAAAAAAACCAGAATGGGCATATGTTTCTTTCTTCCTTCACTGATCCAAGCATTACCAGGATAATGATTATGCTGTTTATGTTGCTGTTACTGCTGCTGCTAATAATCCATCATATTGATATTTCCTTGCAAGTGCTTGAAATCAAGTTGCTTTCTTATAAAAGAAATGCATAAGTCCTCAATGAACATTTACTGATTTTTGATAAACATGTATTCTGTAATCTAAACACCAATCAATATAGAGATCCCAAACAAGTTGTTAACTCTCCCCCTTTCAAGTCTTGTATAGATAAGATCTGCCCTTGCAATATGCTACTTTACATGTACTTTCTTACTTTTTCTTTTGGATCCTGATCCAAAACTGAGACAAAAAGGTCCCATTTTAATAACCTATTATTTCTGTAAAATCAATCTGTAGTCTACCTCTCACACAAATGTCATGAGTACTATAAAGATTACTAACTATATTTTGGAATGATAGAGGTATTATCAGAGACATAACTACTGAATAGAGATAATATTGCTTTGGGACTAAGAAACTCAACCTTATAGATTCTTATGTGCTCATTTTTAAAACAACAATTCTATTATTTGAATGAAATGGTATATAAGTGAATATGTGCATTCAAATAATATGTAAATCATATAAATGGAAGGAAACTAATAGGTAGAATAAGAAACATACAACCCATAAATCTCAAATGCTTAAAATCAAATACTGACTGAAAATAAAACACTTTCATTGAGGAATAAGTATTTTTGGTTTAATGAAGAAGGGGAAATATTTAGGATACTTGCATTATAGCTGTCAGGGACATTTCATATTAGAGAAAAATACCTATATCAAACTTGTGAAGGAAAGTATAAAAAGAGAACATTTTTCTTAGTAAATGAAACTAGTCCTCTCAATATTTTCATGCCCCCCATCTTATTTACAAAGGGATTTTTTTCATTACTTGAAATGAAAAAATAAAAATGAGAAAAAGGCAAACCATTTGGTGATATAAAACAAAAGGCTACTTTGTAATAGACTGAATTCTTTTCTCTGTTGTGAAGGAATGACAGGTTCTAGTTCACTCGTCATTTTTCCTGGAGGAGGTGTTCACTTTTGCTAGACATTCAAGCTCTATGTAGAGGGAAGCCCACCTGAACACAAAGTCAGTCAGTGTGAGGAAGTGGCATGGGACCTGGTTACATTCGCTGATCAACTCTAAACCTATCTGTCTTTCGTTCAAGGAAGAAAACTATAAAGAAAACGGAAGAGAAAAATGGAGAGAAGAAAACTAGAAGAAAATTGAGGGAGAACACTTCAAGACATCAGTATAGGCAATGAGTTCTGGGTTAAGATTACCAAAGCATAAGTACAGCAGCAACAAAATAAGGTAAATGGAATCATATCAATCCAAGAAGCTTCTGCACAGCAAAGAAGCAACAGAGTGAAGAGGCCAACGTGAGAATGGGAAGATATTTACAATGTATTCATCTGATTAGGGATTAATATGAAGATTATATAAGGACTTAAGCAAGTCAACAACAAAACATAAAATAATCAGAAGCATAGGCAAGTGATCTGAATTGACATTTTCTCAAAGGTCAATATGCAAGCAGCCAAAGATCATTAAAAAATGTTCAATATCACTAATGACCAGGAAAATGTAAGTAAGAATCACAATGAGATATTATCTCACCCTAGCTGTAACCAAAAAGACAAAATGTAACAAATATTGGTAAGAATGCAAAGAAAGGAGAACTCTTATATACTATTAGTGGGAATATAAATTAGTGCAATCATTTGGAGACCAGTGTGGAGGTTCCTCATAAAATAAATAGAACTGCCTTAGATAGATATATAGATAGAAATTTATATATATATATACATATATATATATATATATATAAATTAATGACATATATGAAATAAATGCAGTATATCAAAGAGATACATGCATAGTGATGTTATTGACGTGCTACCTATAATAACCAAGATGTGGAATGAATGGATGAAGAGATGTAAAAATTGTAGAATATATACACAATGGGATAGTATACATCCACAAAGAGAACTTTTTAAAAAGAGTAAATAAATATCGTTTATAACCTGCATTGTCAGAAAAATCAAGTTTTATAACTCTATTAGCATGATTAAATAAGTAATTAAGTCAAATAGAAATGAAATATAAGACACTCGGTCTATCAATATATTTTAACTTTATTGACCTAACATGTTGAATGGCAAACAAGCATAATACTCATATTTATGTAATGGACTTTCTCAGTAAAAGCTTATAATTTAGGGAGGTTCCTACAGCTAAAACTGGGTTTATTTATTATTCAACTAGTAATGGAGTTTTGATTTTTTTCCTTTTAAGATTGACATTATTAAAATTTATATATACTTAGAAAAAACATATTAGTTATTAGAAAAGGCTGCCACATTGGAGATTTTTTTCATCATTTGTTTTAAATGTTAATTTCCAGTTTCATTTATTATGAATCATTTATTATGATTTCTGTCACAGCATCTTATATTCATAGAGTAGATTTAAAATACATAAAGCAATAAAATAACAAAATATAAGAATTCCTGGAATATTTACAGATACATTAAGTGTTAATATTATTTCACATAAAGAAGAAATTAATAAGCAAAATGAGGATAGTTAAGTTTGTATTTTTTTTAAAGAAAACTGCTCACCACTTTAAACATAAAAGTTTAGCTTAGAGCATGATAAAATCTTGTGCATAATTAGTATTTCTAAATATTATAATTGTTATTAATTTCAAGAGCTCTTGTGTGTGAAATGTGTCAAACAGAAAAGGAGGGTTTGGAGTATTGCATGGCAGTTGTTAAAAAAAACAACATTGTGTAAGGTAGCTTAAATATAATGTGTTTTGAAAATTTATACATATAACTCACATATTAAGGTATTAATAGTTTATATTTTTAAATATTGAGGAATTGGTTAGCATATCAGTCTATTCATGTCATTTTGATGACTTTATTTCAATAATTGATTTGGTGTATTTACTTTTAATATTTCATTTTTTAACTAAAAATTATGTTCTCCCCATTTTAATCCATTTGTGCTTTTTATTGTAGTCATTTTTCTTTTAATTTTGGCACCAGGGATTGAACTCAGGGACTCTTAAATACTGAGCCATATCCCCAGCCTTTTTAGTTTTTATTTTTAGACAGGATCTTGCTAAGTTGCTAAGGCTAGCTTTGAATTTGTGATCCTCCTGCCTCAGCCTCCTGAGCTGTGCCCTACTGTGCCTGGTTATGTAGCCAATTTTAATCCTCTTGGCCTATTTATAAAGTTTTTATATGTGGTTCCCAACTAATTTTTATATTAAATTTGAAGAAATGAATAATAGTTTGCCTTTTTTAACAAGAAATCATTTCACATTACTAACAAAAAATTATAAGCAGAATATAAAGATTTTTTCACAGAAGTTCTATGCCTTTTCCCCCGGAGGCAGGTTTAAATGCTAAATTACTATATTGATTATAGAGAAGAGTGGATCTTCAAAGGTTGGCTCTCTAGGGCTATCCTATCAGAGCATAATTAATTTATCCAGTCTGAGGTTGGCAGGTTCACAATGTATAAGACCAGAATTTCTTCAAAATTCTACTATTCTATTCCTGGCCACTAATTTTTGTTCCTCTGGTGGTAATAGTAACTCGCTAAAAACTTCCTTCCACCTCTGCCTCCAATGACTAAGACAGCTGAAAATAAACAAGTAAAAATACCCCCCAAGTGTCAGCATCAATTTCAAGATTTAGTGAGTAGCAGAAATTTTTGAGTAATGTCTTTCAATCATAAAATCTTTCTTGAGAGTTAAATTTCCCTCTAAAGCACTTAGAACAAATATATTTCATTGATTCAATTTTATGTTTCTTATCATTTTCAGGCAAGTTGTCTATTCTTACCTTGTTAAGAAAACACAGCCAATTTTTTCTCACTTTAATATTTTCTTTTCAACTTAAATGCTTTCCAATTTTCTTATTTTAAAACAGCAACACCTATTTAGCCCATAAATATACGAGAATCACCAAGCAAAGTTAACTTTTGAAATGAGAAAAATTCTAAATTGGCAATAAAAAATTTTCTTTTAACTTATTACTTCACCATCTACATAAAAAGGAATCCTTGTGACAAAATAATCCTAAAACAAATTTAAACATTCTCTGAATACGAAGAGAACTAAATTTCAATATCGAGCTAGTGATTTCAGCTCAGATATTCAGTGTAAGTTTCTTTCCAAATGATAACTAAAATGACCGAAAATGAATGAATTTTGCTTCAGTACAAATAAAACTACTCCTGCATCAAAAGGATCAAACAGAGAGTAACACCAGATAGCCCATGTATTACTCAACACACATGTTGAGAAAACAAACATAAAAAACAAACAAAAACAGTTAGGATATAAGATGGGTAAAAGCTGAAAAAAAAACAAAAAGATGATATGGATACCAAAAGCAACAGTAAAATCCAAATCCTATCACTTGGGAAATTGTCACATAAAATATTCGTTCAGTTGCTTTCCAGAAAGAGAGTAAATTTAAGTGTTCCTTTGAGCAATGTTGACCTTTGTATGAGAAAGATCCCCCAATGAGCATTTTCAGTTATAAAAATGTTAAAAAACATATCCTTTTATTAAACTCCAACTTGTTTCCAGGTTCCCTGTGCCTCTGGGATGAGACTTCTTCCTGTTTTATCTGATTTCTTCCAATCACCCATTTACCCTTTCCTAACACAACCAGGATAAGGGTTACAGAAATGCTAAGCCAATCTAGCAAACCAGGCAAACCAGGATTATGGTCACCTCACCAACTGCAAACCAAAAGAAATCAAGATTTTATTATCTTTTTACTCCATAGAATTAATAAGAATGAACCGATGAATTGGGTACTAAGTCTACTACTACAAAATAACTATTATTTCAAAAGTTTCACATACATTTATAACATGCATGTTAAAAGAATAACACAATTTATAAAAAGCTTTTAAATTACTTTCCTAATCATCTAATTGAGCAGTCTCAGTAATACGTCATGAAAGCAGTGAGTTCTGATGATTGCCCACGCATTTAGTTACTCGATGAAGAAGACTAGGACACAGCATTTAAATTAGCATTACCTATCATATCTTACTCTCTCTCCAGATACATTCTTACAGAAAGTTTATCAGTATTTATAAAGGAAATTAGTAATGAATATAGGGAGTGTACCCATTGTTACAGTTCATAGTATACACGTGTTAAGTGGAACACCAATTTAAAACTACAAGAGAATAGGTTTTATGACTGTGGGTTTTGATATTTGATATTAGGTCTAAGTTTCAGTCTTAATACTATCACAAACCATCTGTGTGACCTCGAGTAAGTTATACAGCCTATCTAAGTACAGGTCCAACTTTAATGAGATTAAAGCATTTACTGATAAGATTGGAGTTCAGATGAAATGAAATACAGAAAGGCAAATGAAAAATACAGTGTCAGACCTATAAATACTCCATAAATATTTACAGTTATTAGCTACTATTATAATAATTATATCCTAAGCCATTTATTTTTATTTTTAATTGAAATGTAACATACTTCATGGGAAATATTAAGTATATAAATATAAAACTCTATGGAGAGTAATTAATGAACACCAATAGACATGGAGGTATATACTATGCTCATGAACTGGAACATACAATATTGTCAAATCAATCTTGGCGATTTACAGGTTGAATTGCAAACTTAGTCCAAATCAGAGCAGATGTGTTTACTTTCTTTTATTGTGAAAATGACAAATTAATTGTGAAGACAATATTTAAACAGAATAAAGTCGTAGAGTTTATATATCTGTTCTAAAGATTTATTGTTATAAAAATAGAAGTCAAAGCAGACTGTTTTTGGTACAAGAATAGAGAAATAAATCAATGAAACAGAATAAACTGCAGAGACAGACCCACAAACATTTAGTCATTTGATCTATAACAAACATGCCAGTAGAATGAAGTGAGAACATAATATATATGGTAAATAGTATCACAGCAATTAGGTATCCTTATGGGAAAAGATAAAAACGTACCTTGATTTTTTAATGTGCATGGCACAAAAGTGAATTCCTTATGGATTAGTAGGTGTAAATGTATAAAGAAAAAAACTGCTAGAAAATAGCATAGCAGAATATGTTCATGACTTTAGAATGATCATATATATTCTGCAAAATACAGTTCACAAAGGAAAGTTTGATAAATTCGGCTTCATTAAAATTAAGAACTTCCGTTTATTAAAAGACACCATTAAGAGAACAAAAAGGCAAGTTCTAGAAAGGGAAGAAATATTGGCATTACAACCCTGAATCTGAAATTAGAAAAAGGTAGAAGATCCCATAAGGTGGGCAAAAAGGATTGAACAGGCACAAACTACACAGGAAAAGAAGAGGTGAAAATAACTAATATGCTAAATTTTCATTCATGTAATAAAATAATATTTCATTACTTAAATCATATCTTTTTATTCCATTGACATTTATATTTTTAGTTATTATTTTCTGATAATGAATAACAATATATTTGCCACGCAGTTTTTTAACAGCACTTCTAGGAAGAAAGACACAAATATAAAGCTATCCATCTTGCCCCCTACTTTGCCAAACACCATGGCAATTCACTAAGGATCAGTGTCTCCATTTTCACAAAATACCTTATAAGGAATTCAGGAATAGTTTAATAATATGCTGTATTTACTAAAAAAAAAATTCTTATATTTTCTTTTTTTTAATTTAGTATTATTACCTCTGTATTTCCCTATGTTATTCCATAATCTTCATAAACCTTATTTTAAAATTATTACCATAATAACATGCACATGTCCTTATTTACTTGAATCTTCCAGTATGAGAATCTAACAGCTCTGAGTATCTGCACAAACTCTACCTTTCATTTCTAGAACCATCTGCTGGTGTGGAGGTGTCTAAAGGGAGCTGTAGGTATTGGGGTTCCCTGCCAGCTTACCCAGGACTTCCCCACTGTGGGGTTAGTTTCCTGGTCTCCCTAGATTGTAGTGTCCTCATTATTTTATCATGACCGAGATGTCGTGAAGATAATGGTGGCATAAAAGAAACCAATGTCCTCTCCAGAGCAGTGCAGCCTGTATAGTCATTACCCATTTCCCAGTCCCAGGTGTAGTCATCCTCATAGTTCACACAGATAGTCACTGAGTATGTTCTACTATATAAAAAGTTCTTTTGTTCTCCAACCCTCCCTTCTTTTTTTCCTCTATAAATCTACAATTTTGAACTCTACCACTAGCAGATGGTCTGATCATTTTACAAACAGCCTAGCAAAATCAATGAAATAAAGTACTCCACATATTTGCAAATGAGTCAAGCTTTGTTCATATAGAAGTTAGATCCGCTTCAAATGTAACTATGAATATCATTATTAAACAAATAAAAACAAATAATTAAAAACAAATAAAAAAAATCAGAGGTAAGAAAGTCACTTGAATCCTCATCCCTATCACCAAACACTAGTATTTTTTTTTAGCACAAATTGTTTTCTCTATTTAATTCACAAGTTTTGATTATACGTCTCTACAGGACCAATAGAATCACAATCATCTTGATATTCATCTGACATTCAAAGACATGTCTCATGCAGCTAGGGAAGTAGTCAACAATTTCTTTTATAAATAAATTGAAAGAAGGAAACATGCTAACAGCTTCCTTACAGTGGTTTTCTTCAAAAAGGGTGCCATGTTTTAGTGGTGATGCTTTTCATATAGATTAATAGATACCGGCATGTTGGAAAGTTTTTTTTTTTTAAATGCTAATACATATCAATTTAGTATTATTTTGCACTTCCCAGAATGTGGTAAGTCCCTACAGATCCATAAAGTACAATATAAAGAATACCAAAACCAAGTCAATTAATGTAAAACAGATGATAGAACATCCTTAAAAGTGCATTCTGGAGAAAAGATTTCTTTGTATAATAATCTAAAAAATTCCTCCAACGAATATTACGATAAATCACTATAGAAGAACCTTCAATTAATTCTAACCTTTTTTGCCCATTGACTAAAGACTATATTTGAACAGATGGATTGAGGAAGTAGGAGCACAGGAATGAATACCTAGCTCTAATGTGCATCATCCCCAAATCAAGAGTTAGGCAAGAGAAGAGATATGGAAGTTGTTATCAAAATGTCTTAAAAAGTAAGCACATCTAGAGAGAGGGTGACAACACTGCTGTAGATAAGCAGCAGGGGAGAAAATAGAGCGAGGGAAAGAAAAAAGATGTAAAAGAGGGGAAGAAGTGGGGGAAAGAAGAGGAGGAAGGGCTGGGGTAGTCTGTTTTTAAATATATAAAATGCGTGTGGTTACTCAAAACAGACCAACTTGTGAAATTTCAAGTTATCTGAAAAATCAGCCTGGTCTAATGAAATTAGCAGCAGACTGGGTGCCAAAATACCTTACTTGTATTCCTAGATATGTCACCAGTTTCCAGTGTAATTAAAAAACCAAAAGTCCTATTTTAAATTCCTTTCTCTTTATTTTAACCTGAAAAGCTAACTCTTAAGACTAGAATCTTTCAGGTCCTTCCCAGGCTTCAAGTCCTATCCTTTTGAAGATTTCTACAATAGGAGGAAAATTAATTTAAGAAAAACTAAGAAATGACTGAGACCGAGTTGCTGTTTAGAGAAGAGACATTCTGGGAGTCTCTGTAACTGACTGGACTTATAAAATGCCTTCCTGGTGAAACTAGAACAAACTTGGTAAATTAAGGTCTGTTTGACTAAAGAGTTTGGAATGAGTGCCTCGCTCGGTGTGTCGGCAATGAGACATGGGATGGATAATATACTCTGAGGCTGGCATGATCCTGACATTCATTACCAATGATGCCGCTGTTTATGGCATCTAAGGGAGAGCTGTTATGTACTAGTACACCTAGGAGACTGGTTGTAAACTTATATTAGGCAATCAGGGAGATGATGATAAACACTACTTGAAAGACGCTGGTGACATGAACATATTTTACCAGATGCTTGGAATACAAGAATTCAGATAAGCCTGTGCATATGTTTAGCTCTGGCAGTAGAATTTACACTCTGTGAGTTGATCAAATCACATAAAAATCAAGACTCCTTGAAGAAGTCAGTTGTCTACTTTTACTGATCACTTGAGCTATATGGTGCAGTTAGAGTTGCCTTTGAAATGGAAAGCATTTATTTAAACCACAGATAAAAAGGTTGTTCTTAGGAACCTTTCAGCTACAATTTCAATTATTTTCTGACATGATAAATTTTCTTCACAGATGCTTTTGCCAACCTTGCTACTGTAAATCTGCACTTGAAAAATGCTTTAATTTTTAATCTTTGAAATATGCATTCAGCTATTTGCATTTAAAAGATTGTTCACAAGTTGCTAAAACATATTGTAAATGAGCACCTTTACTTAATGCATTTTCAGATATGAAATTTTAAGTGTGGTAGTAGTTTTGGGAACACCTCTTAATTATAAGTTAAAAACAGGGTGACCTAAATCTTTTAAGAGCTAACAACTAAAATATATCTTGTTACATATTTTCTCTGATAAATATGCACAAAGTAGAAGATCTTGAAAGTTCCAAGAAATAAAAACTTACAAAGAACTAGACACACACTAATAAGCCTGCAAAACAAATACAACATTTTAAAATTTTATGTTTTTGATTGAAGGTATTTTTCTATGATTAATTATACTAAATTATGATTACATATATGTGTGTATATATACACATATACACATTTCTATAATTTTTCATCTATTAACTTGATACCCAGAAAATTTGTTCATGATTTGAGTGCTTATACAATATTATATTTATAGATATACCATAATTTATTTAATAACTTTCCTACCTGAAAAATTTTGTTTCAGATTTTTGTCATTATATACATATATAGTAGTTGACCCTTAGTGTACAAAAAGGATTGGTTCCAAAATCCCTGACAAATACTAAAACCAGCAGATTCTCCCATGCCTTGTATGAAATGACATAGCACTTGCAAATAATCTGTGTACCTCTTCTCATCTACCTTTAAGTGATCTCCAGATTGTTTTTATAAGTTTTTATAAACTTCAGAAAATATAAATGCTATGTAAATAGTTGTTCTACTGCATTGATTAGGAAAAAGAACAAGAATAAAGAAGCCTATACCTGTTCAGTTCAGATATAATTTTTTTTCCAGAACATGTTTGATTCATGGTTGATTTAATAAGCAGATGCAGAACTGATGGATACAGAAGGCCAACCACAGTGCTAACAGGAAGATTTTTGCATGTAAACTTCCCTGTTGCCTGTGTTTTCTCCTCAGGCTGGATTCCTGGATATAAATGTGGAATCAAATAGTATGCACTTTCTCGGGGCCATTGGTATGAACTAACCAGACTCCTTTCCCACTCAGCAGAAGAAAAGGGGCCTGTCTCTGAATATTCTGCCCTTTGCAACAAAAAGTATGATGATATGATTAAAATATTGCAATGATCAAGTTTGCTTCACTTGAATTAAATTGGATTTTTCTACACTTTGTTGGTACCTACCTTTGTTAATTTATATATATATATATATATATATATATATATATACACACACATACATATATATATTGCATGCATCAAGGCTATTAATTGGACATGTGTTTTGGGGGTATATTTTACTTAGAATGTTGAATACTATGATCAAATGATTTAAAAATGGTATATTTTGTTTTGCCACCCTCTATGAAGAAGAAGAAGAATACACTTTTGATGTATTAAGGATGATGCATACTAACTAAATAAATTCATAGAAATTGTTACATGAAAAATATACACTGAAATTTCACCATTAAGAATATGCACATCTTGTAAATGTCTTTTTTTTTTTGCCAAGCGCTTTTTTATTATAAACATTAGCTCATATTAATTGTACAAATTCATGGATTTCACAGTGACACTTTCCCATGTGCACAATACTGTGCTTTCATTGTAGTCACCCTTCCTACTTTCCTCAGTAACTCTTCCTTTTCTCTTCTTTACCCTTTGTCTAATCGTTCCTCTTCTACTTTTAAGACATCATTTTTTTGTTTATTTCCAAATATGAGAAGAAACATGTCTTTCCGTGTCTGGCTTACTTTGCTTAACATGATGACCTCAGTTCCAATTCTTTTTCTACAAATGACAGGATTTCCTCCTCCTTTATGGCAAAATAATATTCCATTATGCATGTATGTGCATACATCATATTTTCGTTAAACATTCATCTGCTGACAAGCACTTGGGCTGATTCCATAGCTTTGATATTGTGAATAGTGCTGCAATAAAGATAGGTATGTAGGTATTTCATTCATATGCTGACTTTATTTCCTTCAGGTATACACCCAGGAGCTAAGCAATTCTTTATGCATCTCATTTATTATGTACAATAACCTAAGAAATAACCAATAATATTTTTTTATACTCATGGAATACAGTCATGAAAATGAAGCTCAATGCAATTGGGAAATATGCCTAGATACCACAGCTGGCAAGGATCGGTAGGTTGATACCAGGGCAAACCTCTGGACAACACTGCATTTACTCTGCTGCTTTTTATCTAGATCATGTGTCTCTCAAATAAAGTAAGTTGATCAGCTATGGAAACATGTTGCAGGAGAAAATGCCCTGACCTAAGAACAGGATCAACCCCAGAGGCAGGTATTTGCCAATGTGGAGATGGATGCACTAGAATTTAAGCTGGTGCTATAAAACATTCACATCTTATAACTGAAATCTTCAGTTCTGGGGCCATCAAAGAGAATTAATGGTCCCAGGTTAGTAACAACCCCTGGCTCCTAGCAGAAACAGTTGTAAATCTTTTCTGGAGGAACATACCCCCAATTCAGGCTCTCAATAATCCCAAATATTAGGATTAAGTAAATGTAAGTTCACAAGTCAGTGATCAGCAATAAGAAAAGCAACATGATTGCAACTGAAGAACAAGGAGTTCAGATACTGAAACTGTCAAATATAGAATAACTATGTATAAAAGAGTAACAAAAACTAAATAAAAAATATCAGATATGACCATCACAGAGACATGGAACTTCAGAAATATTGCTACTGTGTGATCATGTATGTATGGTAATCACCAGAAACACTTATCAGGAGGCAAGAGGAATGGGATTTGTGAGTTCAAAGGGTCATTCCCTCAAGTGGTCAAAGTAGACAGGAACATGTGCCCTTTGTTGAGTATCAGACTCTCCTCTTCTGCTTCTGAAAGTACAAGCACCTTAACAGGTGTCTGGCTCACGGAGAGAATAAATTCTTATTAAATTGTCTGATGTTAACAGCACTATGTGAGGATCTAGCATTCCACTTGGATACCAGGCAGCATGCTTTAGAGTCAGAGAGGTAGAACTGGTGAAAAATCTCAGCAATTGGAGTGGTGCTACAATTCACTGTTGCTTTTCCGCCTTCAAATTCAGAATTCTTCCCCCACCTTTTAGGTAATTCTAATACCATAAGTCCTTTTACTCCGATGAGTGCTACATGATGTTGGGTTGGACTTAACAAGACTTGATAAATTTCAAACAGAGGTGGATTTATGCAAAGTAGTCTCTGGTACTGGGAGAGCGAAGGCTGCTCACTACCACCAAGGAGGCCTCAGAGGCGAACCACTAAGAAGGAGCTGCCTTCTCCGTCCACAGGAAGAGCTCTCCGCTAGGCCAAAGATCTGGTTTCTCGTCAGCAGCTGCCGCGGCAAAGGCGGCCATGAGGGCAATGATGAAGAAGCCGGTTTCCCAGAGTCTGTTGGGCTCTGGTTTTTCAGTCCCTCCCGGAGCCGCACACACAAGGTGATTAGGAAGCCAGGTCTGCCACAGATCCCCGTCGCCTACCGGCCCCTCGGCAGTCGCCATCTTCACCCAAATTTGTAAATTTCTTACTCATGTTTTTCCAAGTTTCCCTCTTAATTTGAGACATGATTTGTTTAAATTCATCGTGTTCTTCAATGCTTACTTTATTCCAGTGAGATCAGTTTATATTGTCCTCATTCTGGAATAGTCAAGTCAACCTTCAAGTCTTTGCTGATCCCAAGACTAATATGCAAGGGCAAGGGAATTTGGTGTTTATGGGTGAAATTTGTAAAAGACAAACTAGTTATTTTATAATATTTGAATCAGAAGAAACTATCATTTGCTTCCACTTCTACATTTTCTCAAGATTCTTCATTCTTTGGGAGAACAGATCAGCAGGCATACACACACACACACACACACACAAGCGCATGCACACAGGTGCAGATGCGTGTGCATGTGTATTTATGGTTAATAAAGCAAAGATGTGGAAGGAGGAAGTCTGGTTTGTCTAAAACTGTCTTTGAAGTGCTCACACTTCCAAAGATTGTCATGTAGAAGACACTCCACTTGAAATGTTCCACACCTATCAAATTATTTTCATCTATCTCTGAATTTCACCCTCAAAAATCTGCGAGCCACTAGAAAAAGAGAGACCTCATTTTCAAATAGGCTTCCTTGCCTTTCTTTCCTGCATGCTTTGCTGTGCAATCTGCCCCTCTGTGGCAGCACACACCACAGGAACCCCCACCCATCCACCTGTGTGTTTGTGGACCTCACACAGGTCCAGGCAATGAGAAAAAAAAATCGATTTCTTGAATGTAAAGGATCATCTAAAAATTAGAAATCAGAGTCAGTTGGGCTGGGGATGTGGCTCAAGCAGTAATGCGCTCGCCTGGCATGCACGGGGTGCTGGGTTAGATCCTCAGCATCACATAAAAATAAAATAAAGATGTTGTATCCACCAAAAACTAAAAAATAAATATTAAAAAATTCTCTCTTTCTCTCTCTCTCTCAAAAAAAAAAAAAAAAAAAAAGAAAGAAAGAAAGAAAGAAATCAGAGTCAGTCAGAGGTAGGCATTTGAGAAGACATAAAAAGTACAGAACTGACACTGTATCAGGGCAAACCCTAGCTGTGTGCAGACTTAAGCTGCAGGCAGAGGACTGTCTATGATAGGAAGAGAGTGATCATAAAGGGCACCTGGAAAACACAGATGTGGAGAAGAGGTAACGAAGAGGGGGCTATTGTAGGTTTTGATGGTTGTTTTTCCCGCCAGATAACCCTGAGTCCTGGCTATAGTCCTGACCATGGAAGTCGAATAAATGTTCCAGAATTATCCAATAGTAATCCCTTGAAACTAATCGGATTTAAATGGGTGTCTGTTCTTTGCAATTTAATGAGTTTTGACTAGAACTCTAATAATATTTCATCTGATTTTGTGCCCCGGAGTCTAGCCCAGAAAGAATCAAGTCTAAGGTTGAGAAAATGACTAAATGAATGGGTATTCTTGGAAAAACAACTGCAGAACTAGCCTAGTTTCTTTCCTCAAGTCTTTAGAGATGTCTGTTTTTTTCTTCCCTAGTCTCCTCTAGCTATAATTTCTTGTTCTACATATTTTGACATATGATTGCTTTCTTTTTTGTACTGTTCCTGAATTGGTTTATATCCTGAATGTGTAATCCCTTTTTGAAATTCACTTATATACAGTTTCATAATACTGTAGAATTCATACTTTGTTTCTTCTATTATCTGTAAGTTTTTTGAGTATAGAGGGCATATATCACACCCTCTTATATTTTTATATATTTAATAATCTCTCAAAGCTAATTGAATTACGTATTTTATGGTAAAGAGTCTAGGGGATTTTTTCACTTTACTGAAAGTTTCTATTTTTATCTATTTTTATACCCAAAGCAACTAGTAATAGGTCTACCTCCTTATAAGGATACCATGATAATACAGGTGGAACATTGTGTGAGAGCCTTAACATCTAAAAAGTTATTGCTCTGAGGCAGAACAAATAGCAAATAAATAATCCTATGACATAACCTCCCTCCATTCAACTCTCTATTTTCTGTTCTCTGATGTGCAGAGGTGTATTATTCCATGGTGAACGAGCCTTCAGAAAGGAAGATATTGACAGAGGACAAATCTGTTTCAAGAAGTCTAACTTCTGTCATTCTGTATCAGTGTCTTAATAGTGTTGGGGGAAGGGGGGTTGTTACAAAGAAAAATAACAATTGTACTTTGGGTTTGGAATTGCAATGCTTGTAAAAGTTTTATTGATAACATAGAGATTTTCAATCTTAGGTATTCTCCAAAGACTCTGAAAAAGATGTTGTGCCTGTGATTAAAAACAACCAGAATAACAGAGCAGGCTCTCTCCATTATAATTTCCTATTAATTATGTTTTCCTTTGTCTGATCCCTTTTCTCTTCTAAAGCAATGGCTCTCACATCAGAATGCATTTCTTCTCCCTTCAATGAGATTTTTGGAACAAACGTCTACCCACTAGGTGCTACTATTAGACTGGAGTTTCTGCTTAGCATATAATCAAACCAAGGCATGGAATTATAACTCACTCTTCTCATCTAACATGTTTATAATAATACTCCAAGACATTAATAACAACTGGTTAGCATAACATGTTAGCATCTTTCCTTCAATAATATAATGTTGATATACAGCAATTGTGCAAGTAAATTAATATTTCCATCATAAATAACTCAATTAGCATACAGACAGATTTTGACAGCAATGATAATGAAGAAATAATGAGAAGATACAAGAAAAAAAGGAAAGGATTGAAGGGGCATTTCACAATTCATCCCAATATGATTACTAATGTAAAACAAGGCCTATATTATTGGAGCTTGCAATATGAAAAAATAAGTGTGGTACTTAACTTTAAACTTATAGGTATATTTTGAGCATATATATTTCATGAGAAGAGTACCTATAAGGCAAAAATATTGCATATTAAATCCTTTTTCCTTTGATTCTGTAGTAAAATTTAAAATAAATTCTATAATAAATATCAATGAGATATAGATAAAGTATATTACATCATAGTGAAGAATATATATTTTCTGATAAAGTAGCAACAATTATTTTGAAATCTGTCTTCAAATGGGAATGTCATGACTAGTGCATTTTAGGAAAAAACTGGTTCTTTGGAAGCTAAAGGAAATTGAAATAATATTATTAAATAACCACTATTGAAAATATAATAATGAATAAGTATTAAAGAAATCTGGACCTGAAACTCTCAGTGAAGACACCTGTGAGTCTGTATCCAGTTCATGCTGTTTCCGTAATTCCACAAATGCCTGGATATCCCAGATTCAGAAGTCAGTAAATGAAGACTAGAGAAATTAGACTCCATGCCTTTTTGGGATCCTCTGATGAGCAGTTAAAAGAACTGGACCAAGCTTGTAGTGATCCTATTTGGAGTTCCACATGTAGAGCTTTTTGTTCCTTTGAGGCTTAGTAACCTACATGTGGGTATTGCATTCTGCCATGCTGTCTGTATTCCACTCACCATAAACCACTTATTTTCCATCATTTCATATCCTATAATACGTCCAGATCTGTTATATCAAATATTTTTATTTACTATCATTCTCTTCCCCCTAGAAAATAAGATAAATAAGATTAGAGACTTTGTTTTCTTTATTTTCAGTATTGGCAGTGCCTGGTTCACAGAGGTGTGCTGAGAGCCATAGCCGAGTCTGAATGACACATGGCATTTTTGCCAGAATGGAGTGGTTGAGAGGTGATGCCAGCAAGCCATTGAGATGATAATGGTTATGTTAAGCTGTGTATATTAGACTCCTGCTGTCCGCCTAGGCCTGCTACTTTGGAGTTCTCTTGGGGATTCCCGGAGAGTTCCCATTGGTTGGGGAAGTGCCTGAGGAGGGATTTCCGGTTGCTGGTTCCTGGAGGAGCCAAGTGGCATTAGGGAGAGTTCCCGGGAGCGTGTATGGAGTGTGCTGGCGGAGTTCAGAAATAAAGTCTGTTCCTGCTTCAGTGTCTCATGATTTGTGCCCAGCCAGACTGTGGCAGAGGTTCTCATGTACGCTGAATGAATGAAATCTGATATGAGTGAGTGAATTATGTGTGTGCTTGTCTTACTGAGGTAGAAGGACGAAACCACAGCCCTCTGCAAGAGGCCTTTCCCAGAAAGAAATAGTCATGTCTAGCATCATTTTGGGAAGTGTATCAACTCTGTGGAGTGAAATGAGGACTTAGGAAACTGGTCAAAGGAAACTTCCTCTTCTTTCAGGAAATCCAGGCTAAGTTTTTATTTGAAATCTGGAGATAGGGATATATAGGATGAGCCACCTGCCTCTAATGAGAGATAGTTTCAAAGCAAGAGAAAGCAGCAGCCACATAAAATTCTCTAAGGGAGGGGCAAGAGTTGACAAGTAATTTAGTGTCACTATGCTATATTATCTGATGTCTCAAATTTCATTACTTTTAAATGAAAAATGTCAAATTGATCACAGTTGAGCTGTGGGGCATGATAAACATGTAACTGCCTACCCTCAGGGCAGCATAATATGTGACAAAGTAATGCATCTCCCCCATGAAAGAAAGAGGCAACACCTGCCCTGGTCACTGGAGTGGAGATGAGTACTCATAAAATGAGTCTTTGCTGTTGACAAAGGCAATGGAATGTGGGTATGTCCTGTGAGAAGGAGGAGCTCTAGGGATGGTGGTATTTAATTCCCCCAAGGCAAGCATGGGAGTATTAATTTCCTGCAAGATCTAATGAGGGTGATCACAAGAGCTAATCTGTTCTCTCACACACACATGCACTGGATTACATAGAATGTACATATATGATTTTATTTGTTTATTGTATATGCATAATTTTATTTGTTTATTTTCTATATTCATTTTTATTTTCAATGTACATAGTTTATAATTCAAAATTAAGAAATCAACAATAGTGATAACTAGTACATTCAAAACTAGTGAGTAATTTGATATCCAAGCATGATTTATTTAGCTTCAAACAGTCAAAACCTCTTCTTGAATTTTTTTTTCTTGGGTGGAGGGTACCAGGGATTGAACTCAGGGGCATGCAACTAACTGAGCCACATCCCCAGTGTTATTTTGTATTTTATCTAGAGACAGGATCTCACTGAGTTGCTTAGCACCTCCCCATTGCTAAGACCACCTTTGAACTTGCTATCCTCCTGCCTCAGCCTCTTGAGCTACTGGAATTACAGGAATGTGCCACTGTCAAGAATATTCTTACCTAAAGGTAACCTTTTATCTAATTGGTATGATTTTTTGCAGTTGAAACCAAGCAAGAGTGTGGATGATTTACATGGATTAATAAGAGTAGAAAAAGAGTATTATAAACTTTGGCTTCAGAAAAATCTGCCAATTGTTAATGTATAGGTCATGGTGCAACAAGAAAAAAATAATTTTCTGCAATCATAATGGAAGTTGTTATTAGCAAAATTTCAGTTTCTGTCTTATTGTGCTAAGTGTCTATATCCTCTGCCAGGTGTCTGGACTTTTGTTATAGGAAAAGGAAACTATTGAAGGATTTATCAGAAAACCACAGGACTGTTTGTGTTTTTCAAGATATCGCACAGAAATCTATATGCTGAATGTTGAAAGACATTGAGAGGAAAATCATCAGTTATATGGATAGGTTCATCCATCCTGATTAGAAAGAGTAAGAACCTGAAACAAAGTAGTGATAAGAGAGGCATGCAGAAATGTGTGGATGAGTGTATTCTTAAGAAACTATGGGCTATGGCATTTATTCACACATGAGAATGAAAGAATGGTGTCTACATAGTATAAAGAAGAACTTGGCCCAAATATTTTATTCAGACTATAAATCTAGAATGGCAGAAATAATGCCTTGGGCCTAACCAGCATTTTACTCCTGGGTACACTGCTAGACTTTCCCAGGTTTCTGTGCACTCACCTCAGGCCACAGGAATGAGCTCTACCTAAAAGAATCAGGAGGGAGTATGTGAACCACTTTCAGGAAATAAAAACAAAACCAGAGAAATCCCATGCACTCTTCTGTGTGCTCTTGATTTAATGGCCATGACCAGCTGCATTCACAAAAATGCATTGGAGAACTCTAAGGTCTTAAGGAAGGAAGAAAGTGTCCCTAGGTGAGACCTTGAGTAATTGCAGAGCAGGTGAACCCTCCCCTCAACCTGCCCTTAAAAGGCCTGCCCTAAATTGGACTCCTTGTCTAATATCACTAAGGTTCCACCAATTTCTTAGCAATGAGAATTTGGATATGAACCAAATAATGGTATTGTACTGTGCTATAGATTTGTAATGTGCTGTGTAGAATCTTAATGCTTATTTGGTTTATTTGTTCTTATTCCATGGTATGAGCTAGATATTGTTTTATTTTTAATTAATTCTTTTTGTTGTGCTTATAAAATTCTGACTTAGAGTCTTTTCATACATAATTTTATTTTCAGAGATCTAATTTCTTTAAGATCTATCTTACTTGACATGCTAAATCCACGCAAATGATAGATTTTAGAACCCTTATACTGAGCATGTCAAACTATCGGGCATCAATGTAAAATTTCAGCTGTTTGTTAAGGATTTTATTCCTACACCAGATACATTTTCAATTAACAATTCAAAATTTTGAACACTTATTCTTTTATTAAGCATCCTGAAAAGCAAGATTCATTTGATCTCCAATGTCCTACTTTAAAGAGAATATGCAAATATAATTGGCAGAGAAAAATTTGAATACTTTTTTCAGTGTAAAAAGTATTAATAGAGGTACACTAATAATTCAATATATTACACTTAAGCCAAAATACACTTTAATAGGTTTTCATGGTTCGTATCATGCAAAAGGCATGAGTTGTAAATTTTATGATCACTAATAAGTGCCCATTTCCTTCAAGAAAATAGTTAATCTAGTGCTATTTAATAAAATTTTTATAAAATATGTGTAGGCTATTAAGAAAGGATTATATTAATGACATATTTGAAACACTACTGAAAAGTGTTCAATTTTTAAACTGCTTCTGGCTAAAGAACACTTACTGTATAAATTTACCTTATTAGGTTAAATTTAAAATTCATGTTACAGTCCAAAAAATGTCTTTCCTTAGAATACATATTAAACATTTATTAAAGATTATGAGTGAATTTAAGGTTTTATTATATAACTTTATCAAGACATATGGTATTTATACAAATCCTTTAAATTTTTATGGGTCCTGAAATATTTATTTAATTCCAATGCTTACATTATTATTTAGAGACAGAGATACTAGGAATTAATAGAGATTTCATCCCACAATGAAAAAGGAAAATATATCATTAAAATTGTGGAATGACTAATAAAAATTGACTTATAAGATTCTAAAAGATTTCTTTCATGAAGGAACACTGGAAGCTAAGCCAATTTTTATATACATTTGGCAATCATTTAGTCAATAGGACTTGGACAGCCAAAATTCTCTTTTCCAAAGTTTGTAAAAATATTGCCAAATGTTATTAGTTCCTTGAAAAATTGAGAAATCAGCAATAGTAAGAACAGGTGCAAGATTTAATACGGCATTCTCATACTAAACTATAGAACATTTCACAACTTTGCAAAAGCTCAGTATTGGCAGTGGTGAGCATGGAGCCCATCCTTGTTGGATACCATTATAGGTTTTGATTCTTTAGTACTTCCTTTTCTTGGCATATGTGGATATTTCAAACCAACTCAGTCCTTTTTGTAAGTTTCAAATTATAGTGGCAATGAATACAAATTCAATTTTTTATTCTAAATTATTATTAAATGAATGAATGTTTAAATAGCAGTGATTAACTATGGTAGTTTAACTTAAGTTCATGGGGAAGTGGCTTTTATATCACAATTAAGGCATATTTAAGACCTACTTGTGACTTAAAATTAGTTATTTTCTTCATATTAAGAAGCTAAACTAGGCTTTATGAAACAATCTTAAGAAAAAGGTGACATTTAGATTCAAGAAAGTAATTCATTTAAAGATCATTTGAAAGTATTTTAGCAGGAGGCATTTTATTGCGTGGTAGAAATGACTGCAGTAAGTTCTGGAAGATAATGGTATACCAGTTTACAAATAGTGCATTTTTCTCTCCTTCATATTTTTTTCATAAAAGAGTTGTAATTGTTATCTCAACCTCCTTCCCATTAATTTTTAATATCTGTTCATTGTACTCACTCACTTAGATCATTGGGGCATGCCCAAGAGAGTATACTGGAACCAAGGCCTCTTCCTTGTTTGCTCTTTTGCTTTATAGCCATAATGGGGTTAGCTGTTTTATTCTGCCACGTGCATCTGTTACAATGTGGTATCTTTCCAGAGGCCCCCAAAGCAACAGGGTCACCTGATCATGGACTGGATCCTTCAAAATTATGAATCAAAGTAAACATTATGATGATGTAAAGATGAACCCTGGGAGGCAATCAGTGATCTGACTGGATAGAAGGGTTTACTTGTCTTCAAATAACTAAAAAAGAAGTAGACAAGGAAGAGTCTCATTATCTCTAGTAAGTGCCTGTCAACAGTGTGATCAGAACAAATTTCTGGCCGAAATGGTTCTTATGTGTGAGATCACCATTAGTTAATGCCAATGACCTCTTTCTGTTTTTCCCTTGATTATACACTCATACTTCCATATGTAACCCAAAGAATGAGACTTGTACCAGCTTGTTTTCTAATGGCAGATTGAGTTTCCATCTCCTTTCCTAGAACTGTAGTGAGTTAGGAACTTCCAAAGCCTTTTCAAGAATGTATGAGAAAAAGAAGAAGGGAAGTGATTCAGCCTCAAAAAGGGATCAAGGAGAAAAGAGAATATTGTGGGATTGTCTGCTCTGACAGAGCACAGTCCTTATTTTTTTTATTTTTTATTTTTTTGTATATCTCTTTGACACTGTATCTCCATCATTATTCTAGCCAGGTAGACACATTGGAGACAATGAGGTTTCTGGTCCCAATTTATACCATAGTTCTTCTCATATACTTATAAACTGAAACACAAAGTATCTTTGATACTTTTAATAAATTATGACTATTATTTTTATCAAATGCACACATTTCAATCTACTTCTAATTTATTTTTATTTTCCCACTCTCTTCCCTGTATTAAATGCAATCTTCAAATGAGGCAATATATATGCTCAGTTGACTAACTGAACATTTGACATTTTTTCTCTAAATCCATTGTTTACTATTCGGAGTACTATGATAGATAAGATGAATGTCTCTGCTGCATAGTTTTCATTGGGAAAAAAAAAACTGCTAGTAATAAGAGCAAAAATTCATCAATATTTAGCAAGCAATAGGCCAAACAGAAATCATGTACTGTGTGATGGTTGAAGAAAATTGATGGGAGGGCCACTGAGACAGTGCAGAATTAATCACAGTAATGTGCCATTAAACAGAATGGTCTTCCAGTAATAACTGCCTTAACAAACATTTGCGTTTAAAGATAGCACAGAACTGAATGCATTAACTAATTTCGCTTAGTTGACAAGCTTCACTCAACTTTCCTTTACCTTTCAAGGCACTTAGAAATTCAATCATGGGCATTATTTGCAATAAAGAAGAGTCTTAAAAGGTTTTCAGTATTATTGAAATCTATACATCTCCGTATCTTGTGTTGAAATCATTCAAGTCCACATCTGCTTGTAAATGCTGTATTTGGCTTACAGATCTTCATCTTTAAAAATGATGTGGCCATCACATCAGTGATGTCTATCCAGGAGCTGTGACTGAGGAGCCCCAAACAAATACAAATTTGCAACAATAACCACTTTTAGACGAATATTAATCTGTTACCAGAATATGATAATCAATCAAACACGTTGCTTCCTCTTGCTTTTGTCATACGCTCTCAATCTAAGGTTTTGGGAAGTTGCTCCACTCACCACAGTTCTAAGAAAGAAGATGAAAGCTCAATCTGACTTGAGAAAAAGCTGATAAATGCCCCATCCTTTGGCTTCTACATAGAAGTACATATTCTCAAATTCCATCGCTAAAATGGTAAATATCTTATTAATAAATTTGCTAAAATCTATTAATAAGTATCTTATTAATAGATTTGCTAATGAAATTCTGAAAAAGATACTCCAGAATAGCATTTTTTTTTTTTGTACCAGGGATTGAACTCAGGGGCACTGGACCACTGAGCCACACCCCCAGCTCTATTTTGTATTTTATTAGATACAGGATCTCACTGAGTTGCTGAGTGCCTCCCTTTGCTGAGGATGGCTTTGAACTTGTGATCCTCTTGCCTCAGCCTCCCAAGTTGCTGGGATTACAGGCATGAGCCACCATGCTGGGAACTTATAGTATGTTTTTATCTATAAAAAGCACACTGTTTTTATTTTGCTAAATTTAAATTGGAACAACTATTTATTAAGTCAAAAAAAACCCTGTGCCTTACATAGATCATCCACTCAATTCTCCATAACATAATAGGAAATTAGACAACACTAGATAGTGTTTCATAGATGTGGAAACTGACCTCCTCTTGTGAAATAAGTGGCTCAAGTTTGCATAACAAATTAATCTGAGATATTAAAGTTCCAACTTAACTTGCTCTAAGATTTTTTATCTTAATAACAACATTATATCTCTAGTCTGCTTGTTAGCCATCCTATATTGTCATTTAATATTTAAATTCTTTATGAGGTTTTTAGAGTTAGTTTTAAATGATACAATTTGCATGTGGAAGTCAAACTCAAAAAGGGTTTGTTTTTTATAATTTTGTTTGGATGAGTAATCTCTAAATTTTATTAAAAATGGACTCTGTACTTCCTACACATGTGTACTAATTTATTTGTAAGCTATATAAAATAATTTTAATACCTTGTATACATGTAAAAACATTAAAAAGTCAAAATTAAGATGAATAATATAAAGTAAAATGGATTGCCTTAGAATAAATTTTATTTTATTTGGCAAATTGCATTTTTGTTTATATTCCTAATTACATTTAAGTCTTGGTTTATTATTTTTAAGAGAGCATAGTGATTTTAAAGTCTGTTCAAATGTTTTAATTAGTTTATTAACTAAATAATCATCATAATTGAAACATATTTTATGAAAATATTAATTAAAATTAAAGGATTGAGCAGTGGACTATAAAGAGTAAATATTGACACTATAGAGTGAAAGTTTTTGTTGAAATATGTATGATGGGTTTATTTCCATCTTCCCTGATTTAATTTTACCATTATTTGTTTGTATGTATGTATGTATTTATATTGGAATACTAACCAAACTGTGAACTTCGACATTTTAAAATTCTAATTTAAAAGCCACAGAAATAATTACTGGGAATATCTAAAAGTTTTTGTTTCTCAAATAATTTAGAATAGTTTGGTTCAACTATTTGATATTTGATATTTGGCTTAAAAATCTTTTCTTTTTTTATTGGTTGTTCAAAACATTACAAAGCTCTTGACATATCATATTTCATACATTAGATTCAAGTGGGTTATGAACTCCCATTTTTACCCCAAATACAGATTGCAGAATCACATCGGTTACACATCCACATTTTTACATAATGCCCTACTAGTGACTGTTGTATTCTGCTACCTTTCCTATCTTCTACTTAAAAATCTTGATCCATGGTGATCTAAAACTTTTTGTTTGTTTGTTTTGGGGTACTGGGGATTGAATCCAGAGGTGCTTTACCTCTGAGCTATATACTCAGACCTTTTTAATTTTTCTTCTTTTATTTTGATACCGGGAGGGTCTTAATAAGTTGTTTAGGGACTTGCTAACTTACTGAAGCTGGTCTTAAACCGCTTTAGCTTCCCATGTCACTTGGATTATAGGGATGCGTCACCATGTCCAGCAAGAGATTTTGCATTGATAAAACCACATTACATTTTAGTTACATAATCAATGCTGATGGAAATTTTTCTAAATTTTTCTAAATATTCACTTTTTAAAATGCCCACAGGTATTTAGGAAAAGATCCTTATCAAACATTGATTAAATGGCATTTTTGCTCTAAAAGGAGAGATCAACTATTTTGTGTTCTGAAACACTAAGCTAAATAGCATATCACTTACAAACAATTGTCATCACAGAAAATGTCAGCAAATTTGGGACACTTGTCTGGGTTGAAAAAGGGCATTACATATCTTTAACAACTCGAGTTGCTTTCCAGAGGTAAAGAGCAAATATTTGGATATACAAAGTTTTATGCAAACTCTGAGCATCATGCCAAATTACTGTTCAATTTCTTTTACATTTTGTAAGAAGTCTTTTATAATAAGATTAACTGCCTGGATGATATCCCATGGCACTTTTTGCATTTCTCCTCTCCATTTCTTGTCACAATCACTTGCCAGTGAATGGTGTGATGGATGAGCTTCATTCTTGCAGGGTCTAATTTTCATCAGTGATTACATTTGCATTGTCTTCCCATATAACACTGTTTTTTTTTCCAAAGTCATTTATTTTTTTCAAAATATATATATTCTACGTTATACACCCATTATTTGCTCCAAAAACTGTTGTGCATACATTTCAATGTTGTAAAACAGAATTTAGCAAATATCCTAAGTTGGATATTTGAGAAACATCTGTTCTTTAACTAGCTTCACAGAATACCTCCTACCCTGAAAAACTTGGTCCTAATACATATTTCTTCAACTTTTCAGCATCACAGCTTCATCTTCTAACAATATTTGTGGATAAAAGGATTGACTTTAGCCATTTTTACTCTGACAGTATAAGCCCCAAAAGATATTAAGCGTTTCAGTGGGTCTACAAACTTGTATGTCTTTAATGTCATTAAAATAAAAAGCAACTCTACTGTTTTAAAATACTCTTAAAAGTCTAATAAAAGCAACAATATAGATAATTATATCCTATGCCAGTATTAATTTCAACACCATTAACATATTACCTATTGCTAATTGGTTTGTCTTTTGTAGACCTCAATATGTTTTCCTTGACAATTGCTATGTGTTTGTTTTAAATTTTCTTTAATATGCCTTTGAAACTAGAAAAAAATTAGTTCTGTTTGGACCTTGAAAAACCAAGTGGAATTAGCAGGTGAGCTTTAGTAGCCCATGTGTGGTCCACACAATTAAATACCAGGTAAGACTCAGAGATTTGTAACTCAACAGAGCTACGTGCAGAGTTAATAGTTGTATAGAATACATAATATATGGTTTGACAGATGTAATACATTATAAAGACTCCATTGCTTCTTTCAGACTGTAAGTACTTCTTGTCTGATTTTTATATTCATGAAAAGAAACATGAACAGTTGTTATTAGTATTTCAAGTTAAAATATTCAATTTGAAAAATTCCTACCCACTTTACTTTCATGTTTCTAGAACCACTGAATTACAGTCTCCTGGGCTTTCAGGGTGGTGCTGTGAATCATGATTTTCTCAATATTCAACAATAATTTTGCTCAAGTCTACAATTATCAGGATTTCAATTTTTTTCTGTGGTTAACAAAGTATTATAATTCTATTAATGATTGGGTTATGGCATATAAAAGTTATCAATTTTGGTTTTTACCAATTGATTTTTAATAGATTACTTATTTTATCTGCTTTAGATTTTAATTTCATATTTAAGAGCATTGAAAAGATAAGTGTATAATGCTTTGAAAAAGAAACTAGCAAATTATACATTTACTTTCTGGTTGTATGTAAGTCAAATAAAGTGCTACTTTCCCAAGCATCTAATTTGGTTGGAAACGTCATGTCATGCTGGTGTTTTGTCCTGGACTGAAACCAAAACCTCTTTGGAATTTTCTGAGAGATGGGGTAAAAGGACTTTGTTCCCCTTTTGGCATACATTTAATTATTTATTGCAAAAATTAACCGTGGTGTTACCCGGTACAAATAAATCATTTTTTAAATGAGTTAAAATAAATTATTTTTTATATCTCTGGATAATTACACATTTTTTCACTCTCTCCACTGGTTTTAGTTTGAACGCAATTTACAGTTTATTTTAAATCCTTATCCTCCAGTGTTTTTGGTTTTCTTGAACCTTCACCATTTCTGCTTACTGATTTTCCCTTCCATTTTTGTCCAGGTCCACCAGTCACGATGAATTAGGGGACCACAACTGCAATATTTGTGCCATATAATGCGGTTTCTGTCACAGAGGAGAGTCATGATGTGCCTACAACCCATCTCTTGAATTTTTTATTAGAAGAGGATGAATGGGGGCTGGGGATGTGGCTCAAGCGGTAACGCGCTCGCGCCTGGTATGTGCGGGGCGCTGGATTCGATCCTCAGCACCAATAAAATAAAAAATTTGTGTCCACCGAAAACTGAAAAAATAAATATTAAAAAATTCTCTCTCTCTCTCTCTCTCTCTCTCTCTCTCTCTCTCTCTCTCTCTCAAGAAGAAGAAGAAGAGGAGGAGGAGGAGGAGGAGGATGAATGGGATGATGATGATGATGAGTGGGCTGTTTTTACTATCAGTCTGATCCTGGGGGTAACTGTATCCTAATGTTATTCCAAGTAGTTCAGAAATGGAGGGCATGTCCACACAACTCTCACCATTTTTCCCCTTGAAAAGCATCTGACTAGTTTCTCTTGGAGACTACATGGCATTGTGGCCAATGTGCAGTCTCTGGATGGGGCTGATGGAGAGGCCAATGCCACTTCATACTTTATATCTAGGGCATGATGGAGGCTAATGCCACTCCATACTTTTTATCTGGGGCATGTCACTTGCTATTCTGTGCCTGTTGTTGCACGTCTGTGAAACATGGACAATATGGTACCATCCATAAGTTTATGGAGGATGAGATGAAGTGTCCAGCACATTCCACATTGCCTTGGACCAAGGTAAGCATGGAATAAGTTACAGGTCTTCCATTGTTTCCTTCATATTGAAGTGATGATAATCTGGGATGACCATGGAGTCTAAGTTGAGGATTTCTGATCTAAGTTCTTTTTGATAAATATTTAGTGTTCTCTGGAAGAGTACACCACTTAATTTGCTATTTGCATCACTATAGCATGTCTTCTACTTCCCAGTCTAACTCTGGGGATTATGTCTCCATCATGATAACACTAAGCGTGAGTTTGAGATGACTGTATATTAGTTTAGTATCTGTTTTTACACTACAACAGAAGCTGACAGACAATGCAACCTGTCAGAAAAATGAAAAGAGGTGCAGTTCTTGCTAAACTCTATAGCCTTATTCTCTTTTTACTGATTAATTAAATCACTATTAATAATTAAACTATGTTCAAAAATATTTCTTTTAAGAAAACCATTCATTGGAATCTTCTTGCCCTGAAAGAGTCAAGAAGGAGGAATAAAAAGGAATGTCTTATACACCTTCATAGAAAAGCCTTTAGATGTGAAGTAGAGCACTGAAGAATACATAGGGATAGAAGTGTAATTTATTTAGTTCAATAAATATAACAACAATCTATATGGATTAATTCATAAGACTTTAAATTTTGATCAGCATATGTTTAGTTTTCATGCAAGCATCAGGCAATGAAAGATTACATGTTTGCCTACATTTAATAGAGCCCTGAGCACAATATCCATGTTTCCTAAAAAGTAATTTCTAGAAGGTTTAAACAGGAAAAGAGCCATATTCCTGCTGACTTGCACTGCAGGCAGAGAGACCTGCTGATTCCCTGATGCCTTGCAGGACAGCAGCAGGCAGACTTAAACCCAGGCAACATGTCCCTCCTTCGTCCTCTGAGTCCAGTCTGGCCTTCCTCCTGGTGACCTCTCCAATATAGTAGCACAGAGGTACACCTGTGACCCTGCTGCTTGGTGAGCATCACATCTGTGTGGAGGACAGTTGCCAGGACATAGCAATGTGGCTCTCAGCCAAAAATGCTGTCACTGCCATCTCCCCACATGCTGGCCTCTTCAATTTATGAACAAAACCAAAACCCTAAAGAATTTAATGATAGGAATGAAGACTGTAGCTCCTCATATTACCAGTGATGAGAGCAAAATGAACCTTGCAGAGCCAGAAGCTATAAAGCCAATTGGCTAAACTCCACAGAAAACTGATTCTAAGCATGTTAATTGAGCATAAATTAATATGGATGCAGTAATGATCCATGTGAATTTTAGATGACTGACTGTATCACTGATCTCCAAAGCATGAATAATGGGAACCCCTCCCTTCTCCTCTGAATGACTATTGCAGATGTAGAGCAGCTAACTGGACATTGATGTAGAGGCAATGAAGAAACAGAAGTAGGTAGAGGGGTACTTGATCAACATCAGAATTACTAAAATCCAGCCAATCATGTTGATAACTTCTTCAAAAAGCCCATGGTGATTGTATGCTTAATGTAGCATTTATGATACAGTTATTTCTCAGAAAAATAAAATTATAAGGTATATTTTAATCTATTGACATTTTCATAGATAAACATCTGTGAGAATGTTTTTGTTGCTTTGGAGTTCTTACTTCAAAAAATGCATTTCTAACTATTCTTTCAATACACTAGCTATTCTTTCGATAACTTCTACCCACTTGTGACCAAAATATTTAAGGTGACTTGGAAATACTAAAACACATTATCACAAGTGCGCGCATGCGCGCGCGCGCACACACACACACACACACACACACACACACACCAGGAAAGGAAAAACAAAAACAATACTAGGATTAATTAAGCTATTGCCAGGACAGACTGGGGAGAAATTTCATTTAATTGTAAAGTAAATGGGTTGGACTGAGAAAAATCACTGATATAAACTTTGCCACTGAAAATAAGAAAAAAATTGTTGATCTTAAAGAAAAACAGGAATTATTTATTCCTTGGTTTACAATTACAAACCAACTAGAAATCAGGACACCCAAACTTACTTACTATATGTAATATTTTAAGAGTGTCTGCTGACCACTTCCTTAGCTCTTAGCCTCATCTCTCTTTTACCATATGCCTAGCTGAACCCTGGAAGAGGGAAAACAAGCATGCATCAGTTTGCTGCAGCGGTGATGGAGTCAGGAAGGGACTGGCAGCCATACAGGTAGTCAACTGCAGTCTTTACCTTACTCCCTTGTGATAGCTTCCCAAGAATCAAACAACAAAACCTGTAGAAATCACACATGGGCAACAAAATAATCCCCTAGAGAACTTGCATTTCTTAAGGGTAAAGTGAAAAACAGAAGGAAACATGGGGTTTGTGGGAAAAATATGGCAGAACACACAGAGAGAAAATATTTCTCCAAAATATTCAGAGACATGATCTGTCCTTGGTAGAATAATAAAGGCAACAGAGAGACCATTTCCTGTTTACAATTTTGGTGGATGTATGACAGATGATTTCTCTGAAATAAGTACAGAAATATATTAATAAAGAAGATCCCTAGATGAACAAATAACAGAAGGTAATTAAAAGTAGAATTGTTAGAAAAGACAAAAATGTGTGAGAAAACACAAAAATGGAAGAAAAATCATAATTAAAATATACATTTGTGCCACTAGGAAAAAGAGGACCCTACAGCAAATCTAATCAAATTGGTGTGGAGGAAAAAGCTGATATATTTTCATAGAATATAGAAGGAAAATACTAAGAGTAAAATGTAAAAAGAGCAGAACTATGAAAGATGAAGGATAGAAATTATTTCTCTTTTTTTGGTCTTTTAATAAGGCATGTTTGATTCTTAAAACTAGAAGAAAAGGGATAGAAATTATTATTAAGAGTAAATGAGTTACTTGAAAATAAGGCATAATAATTAAAGGTAGAAAAATATACTAATAATATAAATGAAGTTTCTATTTAACAATGAAGAAAAACCAGATCAAACCAAAAGAAAACCCTGAGCTTTCCCCTGAAGGGACCTTACCCTCTCTCTTTGATATCTCCTCTATATCAACCTAGATCTTACCAATGACTTGAATCAAAGTTATAAAGTTGAATTAAAATGATGGGAATAATATATGTCAATGTTCAGAAAGACCCACACATCACAAGTTGACCTTCTCCTCCCTGCCTCATTCCATTCCACAGAGGAAAGAATTGAACTCAGACAGGATGAATGCCTGGGAAGGAATGCCAAGGGGTCATGGACTGCTAGATAAGGTAATGAGGATATATGAGCCCAGGCCTCCTTCTTACATCTCACTCCCAAGTTAAGACAAATGAATTTTCATAGTCCATTATAGGCAGAAATTCGGCATATGCTGCTGATCCTTCTGAGATCTAGAAGTGAGAGCCATGGAGTTCGATTTAAGGAAACCCAGAGGCAGATTCATTAACAACAGCCCCAGCAAATGGTGTCTTGATGCCCACAAGGGGAGCAAGGAAGTTTACATTAGGCAAGTTCAATGATAGAAGACTTAACTGTGCTGAGGCCTCATCAAATTCATGTAGAACACTTGGCACTGCAAGCCGACAGATGATACTTTCTTAGAAGGAGGATAAAGTGGCTCTCTGAAGTCAGTTATTTGGCCACTGCTCCATGTTCCATTCCTGACCATAGTCTCTTTATATAAGGTCCTCTTAAAGGTTCTTTCTTTACAACTAGAAAAAAATTCTATTTTTTCAGCATCCCAGTTTACCAGTTTTAGCATTAATGGTATCCACTCAAAATTCTAATGCAAATTGGCTGATCTGACAACTTCATTCTTCATTGCATAGGGGGTGGCCTCCCGAAAGCACAGAAAAATAAAATCCCTTCTGCCACATTCCAAATCACTTCTTTCCACTTAAGCCTTTTATTTTACCCCATTAGCTGCTTAATAGAGGCTTGTGCAGATATTGGTGTGTTGGGCATTTGATATACCTCAAAATAAAGTATCTGAGTTGTAGATAAAATTGGACTTTGTTAATATTGAATACTCTTTAAGTACATGGATAAACATTAAGATTCATGTGGCTTTTTCAATATAAATATAATAAAATCAAACCAACAAAAGGTAAAAAGTAAACAAGATGAGGGGGCTGGGGTTGTGGCTCAGTGGTAGAACACTTGCCTAGCATGTGTGAGGCTCTGGGTTTGATCCTCAGCACCACATAAAATAAAATAAATGTATTGTGTCCAACTACAACTAAAAAATGAACATTTTTTTTAAAAAGTAAACAAGAAGAAAATATATTATGTATCTAGAACTCTGTTTTAAAGCAAATACAGTGAATATAATGAAATATATTGTCAGAAAATGTTTAAATTACATTTTAAAAATTCCATTTATTCCATATTTTAGTAATTCTTGGATTTTGATGGGATCTCTCTTCATATTATTTTAAGATATTTTATTGATGCAGTATAATTACACATAATAATAGGATTCATTATGCCATATTCATAGAAGCATATAATATCATTTTATCAATTTCATTCCTAAATCTTTTCTTTTTCTTCCCTCCTCCACTTTTCTATGCAAAGTTACATGCTTCAAAATCACACATATTCCAGAATATTAAACTTGCCACATTTAGAGAATGTTGATACTACATACTATATTAATTAGTAAAATGTGATTGTTTCTTTCAAGTGCAGCAATTTAGGAGTATGTTTCTATTAAGTACTGATTCTATTTGCTAGCATCCTGGGGAAAATACTCATTTCTAGAACTCAGTTTTCAGTCGTCTGTCTTTGCTCCCATGTTCAATGAACAATGTGGAAAAATGACTCCCCTGCCCCAGACCCCAACTGATAGAGATGGAGATACCTTTGTTTTTATGAGGATACCTTTGTTCATTTGTTTACTCATCAATATCTGGCAATTGTAGACACTTAGCTTCTCTTCAATCAGTTATTTCTCATTTTCCTGAATGCCATATCAATGCACTGCTAAATCTGACCACTAAAGAAAGAATTCCAAATGCTCTTTCCCTCTTGTCTCCCAGCACATTTTTATCCTTTCATTCCTGAAATATTTGCAGAATGTCTACACTATGCTGGTCAGTAAAGAACAAAGCTATGAAAAAGGAAAAGAAATGAAAGAGGAGACAGGTGTTATGAAGGTGAGAAGTTTGTGGATAGGGGATGATAAATCTCAGATAAAGACCGATCCTAGAGAACAATTAACCAGAGAGACATTTTTATAGTAGACACTACCTAAGGAAAAAGTCTTGGTATGTTTACAGGGACAGATAAGATTAGAAGCAATGTGGAGACGTGGTTTCCATTGAGGCAGAAAGAAAAGATAGGGGTTAAAAAATCACAGCAGAGCCAGGTGCAGTTGGACACACCTGTAATCTCAGCGGCTTGGGAGGCTGAGGGAGGAGTTTTGCAAGTTCAAAGCCAGCCTCAGCAACTTAGCAAGTCCTAAGGAATTCAGCAGGGTCTTGTCTCTAAATAAAATACAAAATAGGGCTGAAGATGTGATTCGGTGGTTGAGTGCCAATGCCCAGTACAAAAAACAATAACAACAACAATTGCAGCAGGCAATGAAGTGCATTAAGGGAAAAACTGAGCAGTTTGATGTTGCTACAGGTTTAAGGCACGGATAAATCGAGAGTGCCTGGATGGTGGAGTTGCTCACATAGGACCATGGCATGGCCTGCCTTCTTCTCTTCCAGAGTACTTGTCATGATCTGCATAATGCTATATATCACTTAAAATCTGTCACTCTCCGAAGGATGTTATCTCCATGAGGACAGAGGTTGTCTCTATCACTCATTACTCTATCCTCAGTACTCGCAGCAGAGACACCCAGTTCTCCCTGGAGGAATGAGCAAGTGCATTGAGACATTGTGTGTGAAAGACCTTACCCTGCAGAAGCTTCCATGTACTGTTTTGAATTTTTTCTCTAGTTTGAGTGCAACCTAAATTACAATCTAATTCTTACCAAATCACATGTAGGTTTTTCTTAAATTATTGTTTCATCTCTATGACTCGAATAATTCATTGCCTTTCATAAATTGTTTTATTAGTGGGGTTCTAGTTGAAATGCTGACTCAAGTTATAAAACTTTAAGACATAATTAATTATCTATAAAGAGTTAAACTCTGCAGATTCATACTGCCAATACCTTCTCTATTCTGTGTCCTTGGGTAAGTTGCTTAACTTCTCTGTATGTTTTCTTGTTTGTGAAAGGATATTAGCCACTACACCACTTTTGTGAATATTGGATTGTATAAAAGCTGCAAAATTCTTAGAACAGTACCCAATGCATAATACATTTTGATTTTTCTTGAATTAATAGCCATGTATTTGCTTGTTTATGACTCTTAACATTGTATCCCTTTTGAGGACAATGATTGAGACATTAACAATTTTGTTTAACATGATGCTACATGTGTATGTGTGTATGTACACATAGCTTGTATATATAAGATATACAGATGTGTATATAAGTTGTATGACAACAAATGATCATTCATTTATTGTGAATGTCATTCATAAGTCCTATAAATAGGACTTTCTTTTCAGCAATATTTCATTCAATACACATGAAATCATTTCATGGATTTCAAATACATAGCCAATTTTTATTTAAGATTAAAATAACAAGGCAAACCATTAAATATATAATGATTTTGTTCTCTAGATTGTTGATTTTTTTTTCACTTATGTGGGATGTAATTTTATTTCTCTGAACCTGCAAAGCTATTTCCATTTAATTCTAAATAAAGGTAACTCAACATCTCTTTTTCTTTCAAAATAGTATACCAGTTATAACATTTTCAATTCTCAGTAGTGAAACTTGTAAATAACTTCGCTTTGCTTTTGGAAATTCTGCTAACATCATAGCAGAGATGTTATAGGTAGAGTGGGTGTGAGTTTATTCAGTGTTGTCTAAACTGGTTATGAAAACAATCGCACACTCTTATGTGAGAAGGGATTTCATCTATTCTGCCAGATTTTGTAAACATATTTTCAAATACTTCACATACTATAGAATGAACAAAATATTTTAGCGAGAACACTTTATATATATTTCATAAGGAAGAGAGTGAAGCTACGGAATACTAAATTCATTCATCACACATTCGTTTTTATATTTACTCATCAAACATTTGTCAAATTCCTATGGCTATTACTGACAAGAGCAAAGAGTTAGAAATATATGAATTGATGAGAAAAAATTATTTCCTTGTAGTTCTATAAGTAGACAAAATTAAAATATACAGTGTAAGTCATAAAATGGAGACAAACTCAATGTACTGTGAAGATGAATAGTGAATGGGGTGGTAGATGAGACCATAGATCTATCATATGAGGAGCAGAGAATGATTAGTACAGGTTTATTAAAGGAAGTAATAGACTCCTAATAGCATCTAGTAGGATGGGTAGAACTCATTAGGATGAAATAATGAGGCAAGAGTATATTACAAAGAGGAGGAAGCATGTACAAAGCACAGACTCATGAAATACACAGTGGGTTTATTTAGGGGCATTCTTTTTGGAGGATGTTCAAGAAAGAGAGAGACAAAGACTAGGTTGAAAAAATTCAAAATAATGGTCCATAGTTAAATCACACTAAGATTTAAGTAAAACTTTCCTGAGTTTTAGAATATGCTTTTCACAGCACAGATTTTTAAATTTCTGCTTCCAGAACTTTTAATCAACACTGCCACAGTTTACAGTAATGAAGTGAGGGAGTACGGTCTTGAACCTAATAGTGTATGTACCAACCAAAATCATTTTCAAAGAATCACTCCAAAACCTTGACCCAAAGTAGAACTGCTTCCTCAGTTTTCTTCAGGGATATGAAATAATTGAAGAATCAAAAACCAAAGGAATCAGTTTGGAAATCCTCTCTCAGAGACTTCCTCAGATAACAAAATGTGAGCTGTAGATTGTAAATTAGGCTAATTAAGAATTACGTTGCAACCATATTCTGGTCACCCTCAAGAATTTCTACGGAGAAAGAATCAGTTTTCCTGAGATGTTCTTCTTCTATGTCCCCAGTACTTTCCAGATTCCTGATGGTCCCTATCTTGACCTTTGAGACTGAAAGCTGGGGACTTTTCTACCTCATTTTGGTTCTGTCTTTCTGAAGTAAAAGTGGGAGAAGGCAAAGAGAGAATTAGAACACTGGGAGTTGGCTTCCCCATCTTGAGAACACCACTACTTAAATCAGAGATGAAGGTGTTTCTCCATCAGAGATTCAGGTGGCTCCAAACCCTGACTACTGCTGCTGCTGCTGCTGTAAGCAAACCACTCATTTATTTCTCAATTGTAAACTCCAGGGTCTCTCCTGCTGCTCCTCTGTCCATGCCTACTTCCTTGATCCAGGCTACTGAAAAAAAAAAAAAGAAGGAGAAATCCAGGCTACCAAAAAAAAAAAAAAAAAATGAAGGAGAAATTCACCACCAATTTGGTGTTTCTTAATTGAGCCAACTGTCTCAGAGTCCTGTCTGCCTGCCACTATTTGCTTTTTTGAATCTTCCAAGAGATGTTCTATGAATTCTGTTGAGGTTTTACAGCTTATTCCATTTTACCCAAAACTGGAAAACTCAGATGGATGATTTTGATTCATAGTTGCATACAGATATAAATAGAGTCAAAGCTGGTTCCTTTTTCCAATGAAGAGACTACTTATTCTGTTGAGATTGACTACATAATTATGTAACAAGCAGAACCATATAACCAAACCAGAATATGTCTCTGTGGAGTGAATTAACTGAAGTATTTTTGTACATCGATGGCAATAGGCATGAAAATTATATACTTTTTTTTTCTTTAATATCAGTTCCAGCGTTTTACATACCTTTGTCGCTAGTTATAATGTGATTTGTGTCTCCTATAGTTGTGAAATAAATTAGTGCACTTATCAGATTGATTCAATAAAAAGTAAAGTCTTCACATCTCCATCTCTTCATGTACTACTACCTTGACTAGATATTCTGAAATTTGTCAATATCATTTACAAAGGTATTTCCAATATTCTCTTGTCAACTGATTCTATTTATCTAGTCCTGGAAAATTATTTGATTATTGAACAGGCAAGAAAAGAACAACAAATTGATTTTTCACAGTAATTTTCATGTTTCTCCTTTCTGAAATCATTCATCAGTGCAAACTGTTTTGCATAAAATATATGTACTGCAGCTAGTAACATTTGGAATAATTTCTGTCATATCAGGAACACTCTTTTTATTTTCCTAGCATAAACTTGGTTTTGTTATGGTTCGAACCTTGGAGCTACCTCACATTACTTTTCAATACTATTTATTATTCTTCACTTATGAAAGAGATGTCTGTTGGCATGCTTCTCATGTATATGGGTCCTATTTTCACATCCAATCATTTCTATGTCTAAAATGTTCTAGAATACTCTCTATTTTGTCCTCTGGTCTTACACATAATATTGAATTAATTAGGATGAAGTGGGGAGAAGAGATCCTTAGTATCTTTCAGCATTGTACTGAGCAGATAATCTTTTATTGCCATAAGCACATGGAATGAAAGGGTCAACTAAATCTAGCCTTAGGGAAAGCTGATAAATTGTCACTTGCTGTTTTCCCAGTTTGCAACATTAACTTGAGGAACTGTTAAGAATTTATCTGTTAGAGAGAGAGAACTTATTCAAGGATAACATGTAATATACCAGGTCAAACTCCCTCACACCATTTTTTATATTGGACATGGAATAATGAGTAACTTACACTGATGAAATAGCACACATATGGGATCTGATTAGCTGATCAGACCCCTTCAGCCTTCCCTCTTGAATGCATGTCCTGAGTTTAGAACAACTATGATATCATGACTGAAATGAAGAACTCATAACTGTTCTTCTGGTCTGTTTTTTATTGCTATGATCAAAATACCAGACAAGAACAACTTCAAGAATGAAAAGTTTATTCGGTGCACATGGTTTCCAAAGGTTCAGTTCCTGGTCTACTGACTGCATTGCTCTGGGTCCAAGGGAAGCAAAGCAACACGGCAGAAAAACATGGTGGAGGAAACTCCTCAGCTTATAGTAGTTGGGAAGCAGACAGATAGAAAGAATGAGAGGGGAAGGGGCCATGGACTCATATAACCCAGGGCACACTCACAGTGTGCTTCCTGCAGTCATATCCCACATGCTTAGAGTTACCACCCAGTGGTCCATTCAGATTATTAATTCATCAAATGAATTAATTCACTGATGAGGTTACCGCTCTCATAATGCAATGGCTTCACTCTGAACTTTTCTGCACGAACACATGAGCTCTTTCGTTGACACTTTTAGATCCAAACCATACCAGTTTATATGCCTGCTTTTGAATTTTCTTTTCTGCATCTTTTCTTAATCCTTAGTCAATCTGTTGCTGGCTGAATTCTATTGAGTGCTGTCAGGTTAATTTTGAATCCAAACTGAATACCATTTCTGCTAGTAATGCAGAGTGGTTATCTAAGCATACCAGTTCCCTTTTTTTTACTGCTAAGTTTCTCCTCACTTTGCATTTAACTGTTTTAATTTTCATGAAGGTACTCAGGACAAGTGTATGAATAGGTATATTTTTTAAGTCCTGATTTGCTGTAAAATTATGTATATTTGATTCTGAGAATGATCTACCTAGTGACACACATTATATATTTTGAGTACTTTGTTTTTCTCCTTAAATTGGACAATGTAGGTAAGCTTTTTTTGTTTGTTTGTTTTTCAAAAAAACTTTTTACCTGAAAATTTGAAGCCTTGGTAATTGTATGTGTTGTGGATTTGGTTTCAAAATGATCTTGTCAACATTTTTTATATCTAAGTAATATTGTCCAGTAACACTTAAAATTACAGCTACAGAACCTAAATATCATTAAAGAATTCATTATTTTATATTTCTAAGATTTAAAATTGCTCTCCTATGATTCATTCCTACTGCAAATTGTTGGTTTTGATCCCCTGATATTGCAATGACAATTCACAATCATTTTAATATTTCAAACATTAATTGTGATAACATTTCAAGTACAAAAGAGTTACACAGTTTAAAAAAAGAACTTTCAGCACTTGCCCCTGCAATGTGGAGGATTAGGAATTCTGATATGCCCTCTATTGTCAGAACTCCCCACCATCACCATGTGGGAAATCCAGGATAAAATATGTAGCAACTCAAAGTTCAAGAGCAAATGCATAAAATTCCAAGAGATAAAAATATTAAAACAAAGATGAAACTTTAAAAAAAAATTAAAAAGCAGGGTTTGAAGCCCATTAACCCTAGAAATCAAGCTAGTACTAGGTATCCAGAATATTTGGGATACTCTATAAGAAATATGAGTCTAGGCCTTACAATGGTACAGAAAATAGACCCTTAGGCAGGTGTGGTGACATATGTCTATAATTTCAGTGGCTCTGGAGGCTAAAGCAGGAGAATTGCAAGTTCAAAGCCAGCTTTTGTAACTTAGTGAGACCCTAAGGAAACTTAGTGAGATCCTGTCTCAAAATAAAAAGTAAATAAATATAAAGGGATGGAGATGTGGCTTGGTGCTTAAGCTTCTTGAGTTCAATCCTTGATTTAGAAAACAAAACAAAACACCCTTGAACTACAGATTTGTAAATAAGAACAAAATACTTTTAAGCATAATAATTTCAGTGAAGTTAATAGGAGTAAAAATCCTGCCCAGGGTGAAAGGAATCAACAAAGACAACTATTAGATTCTGTTCCTTCTATATGTGGCATAAAGTACTTTCCTTAAAAATACATAACCACAGATCTCTTTATTTCATATTTTGGGTTATTAATTTATATCTCCCCTATTATCTAATCTCCCCATTCTGAGTATTCAAATTAAAGTGGTTCCAGTATGGAATCTTAATTAAAATGCTTCTCCAAATGAATATATACTCAGTTCATGTCACCCAGGATTCCCAGTTCTGATAAATATGAATTCATATGCTAAAGTCACAATATACAAGAAGCAAAAACCATTATAATTTAAAGTACTAGAAGGAGTTGAGAGATTTGTACCCTTTCCCCAGGCCAATTGGGTAAAACTTTAGAAAATCAAAGACAAAGAGAACATCTCAAAGGAGCTGAAAAGCCATATCTTCTATCATGAAATGTCAATTAAAGAGCAGGTTTTCTAGTATCTATAATGACATTGACTGTGCAATACTATTTAAATGTCCTGAAAGGAAGTAACTATTTTTATAGACTTATGAATTCAGAATAAGTTTGAGAGTATGACATCATTACACAATAATCAAGAGATTTTACCACCCAAAAGCAAGAACTAGGAGACTTTTAAGGTAGGAAAACATCATAAGTAGAAAATCTGAGGAACAAAAAAGGCAAAAATTTTAATTAATTAAAATTTTATATTGGGCTGGGGATGTGGCTCAAGCAGTAGCACGCTCGCCTGGCATGCGCACGGCACTGGGTTCGATCCTCAGCACCACATACAAAGAAAGATGTTGTGTCTGCCAAAAACTAAAAAATAAATTATTAAAAATATTCTCTCTCTCTCTTTCTTTAAAAATAAAATAAAATAAAATTTTATAAAAATCAACTCTATAAGAAAAATATTTAACTTGTAGGACTAATCACAATATTTGGTTTCAGTTGATAGGAAAAAAAGAGAAGAACAGAGAAAGGAAGAGATTGACTAATTAATCTCAGGGTCTATCTTCAAATCATCATTGTCGATGTGTATAGAATTCAGATATTTCTTATGTAGCCAAAGCTGTTTTCCATTTGGTTTTCTTTTCTTCAGTGAGTATCTAGAGGTATAGACACATGAAATCTTAAGAGTCGTTTTGATTTGCATTTTTCTAATTGCTGGAGATGATGAACATTTTTTCATATATTTGTTGATTGATTGTATGTCCTCTTCTTAGACATGTCTGTTCAGGTCCTTGGTCCATTTGTTGATTGGGTTATTTGGGGTTTTTTTGTTGTTGTTTGTTTTATTGTGTGTTTTTTTTTTTTGGTGCTTAGCTTTTTTGAGTTCTTTATGTACCCTAGAGATTAGTGCTCTATCTGATGTGTGATGGGTAAAAATTTGCTCCCAGGATGCAGTCTCTCTGTTCACCTCATAAATTGTTTCTTTTGCTGAGAAGAAACTTTTTAGTTTTAATCCATCCCATGAATTGCTTCTTGATTTTAATTCTTGCGCTATAGGTGTCTTATTAAGGAAGTTGGGGCCTAATCCCTCATGATGAAGATTAGGGCCTACTTTTTCTTCTATTAGATGCAGAGTCTCTGGCTTAATTCCTAGGTCTTTGATCCACTTTGAGTTGAGTTTTGTGCATAGTGAGAGATAAGGGCTTAATTTCATTTTGTTGCATATGGATTTCAAGTTTTACCAGCACCATTTGTTGAAGAGGATATCTTTTCTCCAATGCATGTTTTTGGCACCTTTGTCTAATATAGGATAATTGTAATTTGTGGATTAGTTTCTATGTCCTCTATCCTGTACCATTGGTCTACCAGTCTGTTTTGGTGCCAATAACATATTGTTTTTGTTACTATTGCTCTGTAGTACAGTTTAAGGTATGGTATAGTGATGCCACCTGCTTCACTCTTCCTGCTAAGGATTGCTTTAGCTATTCTGGGTTTTCTTATTTTTTCAGATGAATTTAATGATTGCTTTTTATATTTCTATGAGGAATGCCATTGGTATTTTGATTGGAATTTCATTAAATTGCATTAAATTGTAATTGTATTAAATTGTATAGTGATTTTGATGGTATGGTCATTTTGATAATATTAATTCTACCTACCCAAGAACAAGGTAGATCTTTTCATCTTCTAAGGTCTTCTTTAATTTCTCTCTTTAGGGTTCTGTAGTTTCCATTGTATAGATGGTTCACCTCTTTTGTTAAGTTGATTTCCAAGTATCTTTTTTTTTTTTTTTTTTGAGGTTATTGTGAATGGGGAAGTTTTCCTCATTTCCTTCTCAGAGGATTTGTCACTGATTTACAGAAATGCCTTTGATTTATGGGTGTTGATTTTATGTCCTGCTACTTTGCTGAATTCATTTACTAGTTCTAGAAGTTTTCTAGTGGAGCTTTTTGTGTCTTCTAGGTATAGAATCATATCATCAGCAAATAGTGCTAAGTTCTTCTTTCCCTATACGTATCCCTTTAATTTCTTTCGTCTAATTGCTCTGGCCAGTGTTTCAAGAACTACGTTGAATAAAAGTGGTAAAAAAAGGAATCCTGTCTTATTACAGTTTTTAGAGGGAATGCCTTTAATTTTTCTCCGTTTAGAATGATATTTTGCCTGAGGCTTAGCATAGATAGCCTTTATGATGTTGAGATATGTTGCTGTTATCCCTACTTTTTCTAATGTTTTGAACATGTAAAGGTACTATATTTTGTCAAATGCTTTTTTGCATCTATTGATCTTCATTTGCTTTTTTGAGACACCCCACACCACTTTTCTCTCCTTTTTCTCTAGTTTCAAAACTGAGTTTGACTCATTTTACTTAACATCATGTTCTCAAGCTCCATCCTTTTTCCTGCAGGCAATAATTTCCTTCTTCTTTATGGCTGAATAAAACTCCATTGTGTGTATATACCACACTTTCTTTATTCATTCATCCACTGATGGACACCAACAATGGTTCCACAGTTTCCCTATTGTGAATGGTGCTGCTATAAACATGAGTGCACTGTACTACAGTGACTTCCGGTTCTTTAAGATAAATACTGAAAAGTAGTATAGTTGGGTCATATGTTGATGCATTCCTGGTCTTCTCAGGAACTTTCATACTGATTTCCATAGTGATTGTACTAATTCACAAGCAATCATGAAATTCATATGGAAAAACAAAAGACCCAGAATAGCAAAAGCAATGCTAAGCAGGAAGTGTGAATCTGGAGGTATAGCGATACCAGATTTCAAACTGTACTACAGAGCAATAGTAACAAAAACAGCAAGGTACTGGTACCAAAACAGGCAGGTGGACCAATGGTACAGAATAGAGGACACAGAGACCAATCCACAAAATTACAACTTTCTTATATTTGATAAAGGGGCTAAAAGCATGCAATGGAGGAAGGATAGCATCTTCAACAAATGGTGCTGGGAAAAATGGAAATACATATGCAACAAAATGAAGCTGAACCCCTTTCTCTCGCCATGCTCAAAAGTTAACTCAAAATGGATCAAAGAGCTTGATATCAAATCAGAGACTCTGCGCCTGATAGAAGAAAAAGTTGGCTCCGATCTATATATTGTGGGGTCGGGCTCCAAATTCCTTAATAGGACGCCCATAGCACAAGAGTTAATAACAAGAATAAACAAATGGGACTTACTTAAACTAAAAAGTTTTTTTTCTCAGCAAGAGAAACAATAAGAGAGGTAAATAGGGAGCCTACATTCCTGGGAACAAATTTTTACCCCTCACACTTCAGATAGAGCCCTAATATCCAGAATATACAAAGAACTCAAAAAATTAAACAATAAGATAACAAATAACCCAATCAACAAATGGGCCAAGGACCTGAACAGACACTTCTCAGAGGAGGACATACAATCAATCAATCAACAAGTACATGAAAAAATGCTTACCATCTCTAGCAGTCAGAGAAATGCAAATCAAAACCACCCTAAGATACCATCTCACTCCAGTAAGATTGGCAGCCATTATGAAGTCAAACAACAATAAGTGCTGGTGAGGATGTGGGGAAAAGGGTACTCTTGTACATTGCTGATGGGACTGCAAATTGGTGAGGCCAATTTGGAAAGCAGTATGGAGATTCCTGGGAAAGCTGGGAATGGAACCACCATTTGATCCAGCTATCACCCTTCTCGGACTATTCCCTGAGGACCTTAAAAGAGTGTACTATAGGGATACTGCCACATCAATGATCATAGCAGCACAATTCACAATAGCTAGACTGTGGAACCAACCTAGATGCCCTTCAATGATGAATGGATAAAAAAAAAATATGGCATTTATACACAATGGAGTATTACACAGGACTAAAAAATGACAAAATCATGGAATTTGCAGGGAAATGGATGGCATTAGAGCAGATTATGCTAAGTGAAGCTCGCCAATCCTTAAAAAACAAATGTCAAATTTCTTCTTTGATATAAGGAGAGCAACTAAGAACAGAGCAGGGAGGAAGAGCATGAGGAAAAGATTAACATTAAACAGAGACGAGTGGTGGGAGGGAAAGGGAGAGAGAAGGGAAATTGTATGGAAATGAAAGGAGACCCTCAATGTTACACAAAATTACATATAAGAGGTTGTGAGGGGAAAGGGGGGGAAAAACAAGGAAGATAATTAAACAACAGCAGATGAGGTAGAGAGGGAAGATGGGAGGGGAGGGGAGGGGGGATAGTAGGGGATGGGAAAGGTAGCAGAATACAATAGTCACTAATATGGCATTATGTAAAAATGTGAATGTGTAACCGATGTGATTCTGTAATTTGTATTTGGGGTAAAAATGGGAGTTCATAACCCACTTGAATCAAATGTATGAAAGATGATATGTCATAAGCTTTGTAATGTTTTGAACAACCAATAAAATAAATAAATAAAAGAATCATGCCTCTTTCCAGTGGCATCTGGTTTGCAATTTGCAAAAGACTTTATATATATATAAAGAAAAGACACTGACTCTTTGCTGCTTTCTAAAAATTCAATTTCTTAAACAGAACTATTTTATAGATGCAACTGAGTATTAAAATGTATCATTCCAGGTTAATGTTTAATTGAATTCTACAAAGTCTTAACATTTTATAAAGTTTAAAGCTTTTCTTCTGTATTAACATTTAAAATCCTACATTATGTGATCTGACCATGTCCTTTAACTTTATATCCCCATCACAGTGACTGGCAGGTCACTACAGACCCCTATTACTACTTGACAAATCCAGGTTGCTGATAAAAAATAAATAAAAAATAAACATCACCTAAATTATAAAAAAATAAAATGAAAGTATTACTTTTTCTCCTTATCCTTGCCAGTATTTATTATTATTTGTACTCTTAATGACTTCCATTCTGAATGGAGTGAGATGACTGAAGTAAGATGAAATTTCACTGTAGTTTTGATTTGTAGTTCCCTAATTGCTAATGATGTTGAACTTTTTTCATATATTTGTTGGCCATTTACTTTTCTTCTTTTGTAATGTTGTAATGTGTCTGTATAGTTCATTTTCCCATTTATTAATAGGGTTATTTATTTTTTATTTACTTTATTTATTTTTAGAGTTATTTATATATTCTGAACAGGAATCCTCTGCCAAATGATTAGCCAGCAAAGATTTTGCCCCTTTCTGTAAGTTATATCTTCACATACTTGTTTCCCTTGCTTTAAAATAAATTTTATACCATCCCATTTATTAATTCTTGATATAAATTCCTGAACTTTAGAGTTCCTACTGAGGAAGTCATTGCCTATGTTGGAGTATGGACCCTGTGTCTTATTCTAGGGGTTGCATAGTTTCTGGTGTACTTTCTAGGTCTTTGATTAATTTTGACATTCATGGAGGGTGAGAAATAAAGTTCTAGTATCGTCCTTCTACACATAGAAAACCAGCTTTTCCAGCAAAATTGGCTTAAAAGGTTGTGTTTTCTCATATGTATGTTTTTGGCACCATTTTCCGATGGGTTAAATCATCCCTCCATTCCTGGTCATAATGTACAATCTTCTAATACCTTGTTGAATATGATTTCCAGGTATTTTATTAAGGATTTTTGCATAGAAGTTCATCAAGGAGGTTGGTCGCAGTTTTCTTTTCTTAATGTGTCCTTATCTGGGTAATACTGGCTTCAAAAATGAATTTGAAAGTATTCCATTCCTTCTATTCCAGGGGATAATTTGAGGAGCCTTGGTATTATCTCTTCTTTAATGATCTGGTGGAATTCATCTGAGAATCCATCTGGTCCTGGGTGTCTATTTATTGGAAGGCTTTTTATTATTGTTTCTATCTCATTATTCACCTTTTTATGTTTTCTGTCTCCTCTTGATTCAATTTTGGCAGGTCACACGTGTCTCTAGAAATGTACTCATTTCTTCTAGGTTTTTCAATTTATTGGAGCATAAGTTTTCCAAATAGACTTTAATGATTTCTGGGTTTCTGGAATGTCTGGGTTTAGATATAAGGTGTCCCCCAAAAGCCCATGGATGAGAAAATGCAAAAAATTTATGGATGAAATGATTGGGTTATGAGAATCTTGACCTAATCAGTGCATTAATCCACTAATATGGATTAACTGGACTACATAGAATAACTGTTTTATATGTTATAATCATATAATTTCCTTTTGAAGACTTGAGAAAAATACACTTGAACAATTCAAAAGTAGAAAATGACAGGGTTGGAATTAATTATCCTTAGGATTAAAGCAAAGTGTTCTGAAAATTAATATTCTGCATTATTAATTTTTGTAACTGATTGGCATGTATATGATATTTTTGTATTTTTTAAAGACGCAGGAGAGCTCAGAATGGTGACACATCTTATAATCCCAGCTGCTTGCCCTGTGACAATGTGCTTGCCTTTCATGTGGGATGCTCTGTGATCAATTCCAAGTATCACAAAAAGAAAAAAAATTTGAAATATAAATATAAAGACATAAGAGAAAATGCACATATAAACAATAGTTATTGATTTCATAGTATATACTGAACAATGTCCCAGATACATGTCATTCAGATTATTTAATCTTTGAAAACAGAAGTCTGAATTATTATTCCCGCCCTGTACTTGATGATACCAATATTCTGAACTAGATTTTTCAGAAGCCAAACCTTTACCTTAATGATCCATCATTTACTCCTCAATGGAAATGTTGAATGTGCAGTTGAATGTGGAAATAACCACTCAGCAATAACCTAGTAAAAGAGTATCTATTCTATTAAAGAACTCCTATTCTATTAAGCTTTATTAATGCTGATAAACTTCATGGTGTTTTCAAAGAAAAAGGAAATGTTTTCTGCCCCCATTCCCCATTACCTTTTATAGTTATGTGCATGCAAATGATGCTATAGTTTCTCCAGTATTGTTCCCATCAACATGTAGCAATTAAAGGACAGAATTTATTTGTTTGTTTGTTTGTTTGCAGTGCTAGGTATTGAAGCTGGGGCTTTCTATATGCTGGGCAAGCACATTACCACTGAGTTGGAATTTCGTCCATTTTAAAGAATAATTATTTTGAGGCAGGTCTCACTATGTTGCCCAGGCTGGCTTCAAAGTTGCAATTCTCCTGCCTCAGCCTGCTAAGTATGCACCATGCCTAGCAAAGGAAAAAGTTTAATCTCTATCAAACTTCACTATTAAAAAGAGTTCTCAAGTTAATATATACATTTCAATGTATGAAATTATCTCTTATGAATGAGAATTTTTTAAAAAACAGCTTCTTCAGAAACTCTATTAAAAAATAGCACTCTAAAACTGTCTAGTTTGTGTTAAGGACAGACAGCTGCACACTTGGGGCCCTGGAAGGGGGCCCATTCAGTGTGAATTCAGAAGGCAACCAACAGGCTTATTGTCATTTATTTGTGAGAGAACAGTCATTTGTTTGACATACTGAAGTCAGCCTCAGGGTGAGGTGGCTTTGTTCAGCAACTATCAGACAGGAAACATTATTCTGCATCCTCCTGATAGGAAGTCAAGGAGAACTTTGAGATTGCCACTTGTGGCTGCAAATAAAAGGCTGGACAACTGTGTGGGGATTACTAGGCATTGTTAAAAAGAAGCAAATTTCCTTTATTTCTGAGACGCACAAAAAATTATGTTTTGAGACTCAGCAAGTTCCTGAATATTCATTTTTATTCACCGGAGGTTCCTAATGATGAAGAACGTTACCTCACATAGTGTTTATTTGAATGTTTCGGTTTTGCTTATAGTCTCTGTTGCCTATAATACCATTCCTTTGATCAGACATTTACCCATGTGTGCTCCTGGTTTAGTGCATTATCTTAAAGAAATCAATGTGGTACTGTATCCAGGATTAAACACACACATGCACACACAACATGCACAAACTATGACATTGACATTATTGGAAAACTAGGGGAATTTTTGAAAAATGTAAAAAAATACATTTCTTGTGCAAAATATTGAATCTATACCTGTTTCTCACATACGGTATTGTTGCATCTCAAGTAAGATAAAATGAAAGGTTTTTAGGTCCAGATCACAGCATGCAAAGAACATCAAAGGGACAGGATTCTGCTTTTTGAGGACAGACTTAAATGATGTAGACTGTAGACAGCAAAGATTAAAAAAAAAATGGGAAGTTGAAAAAGGGATGATTCTGCAATCATGTAGGCTAAGGATATATTTTAGCTGAATTTTGTGAAAAAGAACCTTCTTTGAACCAAAAGAGAAGAAAATTGAAGGTAAATAAAAAGAAATATTACTTGACATAATATGACAATTTTATAAGGTTTAGTTTTCTAGTTAGAATTGCTAAAATATGAATTTGGAGAAGTATGAAAACATGAATAGTTTGGGCATATATTCCTTAATTTAGAGTACTATTAAGGAAAACAATAGAATATTCTAGGGTATATTTTTGTTGGCTATTTCAGACAAAATGCTGAGTTGGATAACATACAGATTTGAACAAAGTACACTAATTCTTATATTCCATTAGCATGTTTTCTAAGATTCCTATTTATTCATAAAACCTGAACAAATGATTATAAAAACACTATCCTTGTATATAAAGAAAATCTTTGTTTTCACTGATTAAATATTGATCAAATAAATTTCTGCAGCATATGAAGTAAATCACTGGGCTTAATATGTGGATAAAATATTAAAACACACATTAATTGCCCAGTTATAAAATATACTAGTTTTACAAGTATGTTCAATAGTTGACTTTTAACCATATAACATAATTCTGACTTTTCCCCTTTTTTTAAAATTAGGCTATATTTTTGCAGGTTTGAAGATTAAAAAATCACATCTCTTTCGGTATAGTTTGTGGTTATGTAGAAAATTCCAAAACAAATTAGAATAGCACCTCACATATCAAGGACATCTATTCATTTTGAAGTGTATGTTTTAATTAACATGGATCTGATGGTGAACTGTTAGTATAGTTGTTGTCCTGAAATAATCAGTAGTTGAGCAGATATCTGACAAGAAAACACAATAACAATTTCTAATTTATCACTAAGGGAAACTTAGTTCCATGCACCAGGGTTTCCACCTGAGTCCATCTCAGTTTCCAGAGCTATCTACCTTTGTTCTATTGCTTTCTCTGCTCTTTGCACCTAACAGTGCTGCAAAACTTTTCCCTAAGATTTGTAGTTTTTCTTTCATGGCAAGTGCAAAGATTTCCACTGAATTTTCATTTCTTCCAACAGTTTCAGGTTTATTGGACTATTGTTCATGCATGTATAATTTCAACTCATTGCAACTTTTGGGGCAATTAATTTTAACCCATTATTGGTTCCTTATCTGTAAGATGGTTAGGTTCTTCCTAGGTTCCCATTGTGACTATTTATAATATCAGAATTAGTCATAGAAATGAATAGGCAAAGAATGTTTCAAAGTGCACATAGCACTTCTTTATGTGTCAGCTTCTGTGACCCTCAACAACTCCATAGGGACAGCCATTATTCATATGCTTACTTTAGAGCTTAGGAAACTGAGGCTTAGTCAAGTGTCTAAAATTACACATGAGTGTTTAAAATTACACAATAAGGAAGTGGCAGAGCTAGTTTTCTTCCTCTAAACCCCGTGGAGAGATTCTCTCTCTGTTACATGCTATCTCATGTATAGCAGAGATACTGAATAGAAGGCAATCATTGTTGTGAGTTCCCCTATCATATACCTTCAACAACCAGATGGACATTGCCTATTACATACTAATACTCAGTAAATATTTGTGGAATCATTGGGTAAATGAATGGGCATAGGTAAAAGACAAGTTCATGAAAATCACAGTTTTTTTAAATTGGGTTATAAAATCATTATCCTGCAGGAATATGCACTTTGTCATTTCTTCAGAATACAGTAGTACACCAGAAACCTCAAGGTCCACAGTCTTTCTCTATTCCATGACTCAATAAATTATCAAACAGAAACAAAATCAAAGACCTAACTAAATTGTAAATATACTGATTTGCATATGAATAATTGAGTTGAACAGAAAATAACTGACATACTCATATATATATGAATATCTGGGAAGTTGTGCGTTATTTTTTTCCTAAACTTTAAAAACATTTCCCTGAAATTCACTTGTTAAAAAGCCATTTCTAACGTTTCATCTGTTAATGGCTCTATTTTTGTCAACATTACGTTAGTATATTTGTATACATAGGCCTGGATAGTTTTCTAGAGGTCTGTTTCACAAGTAGAATTAATTTTAGCTGATTTCTATTGCAAAGTCCCAAACATTATCATGAATCAAGTGAAATGGAATGCCTGCAGGAGCCCACCACCTATGACACAGTATAACTGTAATTCAGAGGATTTTCACTGTAAACAAAAGATTTTTATATCATTATATTTCCTGTCTGCCTTTGAATGAATTCTGCCCTACAAGACTATTAGCAAACAACAAAAATGATAATGCTCCACAAGTCAAGGGATAACTAACCTACTTAAATATGACTTCCCTTTGGACAGATAAAAAATGCCAACAGTTAAGCAGCTGATGGATCAGCACACATTGCAATGGAGGGATTTTTGCAGGAATATGCACTTATATCAAAGATTACTTTCCCCATCACTGCCTGGAATTTATGTAATTTAATTATCTTATGCTTCAATGGCATTTTGGAAATGAAGTGCTTCTGAAGTAAGATAGGATCTGCTTAGCATTCCAAAATGCAAGAGCGATGTATAAATCTGTCTTTCAATAAAATCATGTGTTAATATAAAATTGGTTTGAAAAAAGTTGTACTGTTTAATAAGTTTGCCATCTTTAAATAACTTAGTAATAACCACATTTGGGGAAAATGGGTTTTTGTGTAAGTTTTGATGCTGAATCAAGCATATTTACATATACATGTGTATATAAACACATACACATACACACATATATACAAATACACATGCAGGTATGTGTATATATCTACATTTTTATTGAAGTATAATGTAAAGAAAAGGACAAATATTTTAAGTGTACAGTTTGATGAATTTTCAACAATTGTTCATCATTACCCATGCCAAAAAACAAAAGTATATCCAACTCTGCGAGTCCCTTCATTCTGCCTTCTAGTCACTGATCCCACCTCTTCCTAACAAAGGTATTGGCTGTTTTAACCTCGAATAGCATAGATAAGTTTCTTTTCTTTTTTTTTTTTTTGTCTATATATAAGTCCCTATTTGAGATCATGATTTTCTTCAAGAAAGTAGCACAATATAGACAAAAGTTGCCAATTCTTAGCAATCTGCTTGGCCTGAGATACTATTAAATGATCAGCTTATGTTTTTTATAAGAATTTAGATAACATGTCAGAATATAAAGACTTAAATATGCCCAAGGCCCTAGGTTTAACCCTCAGGAATACCCAAAACTACCTCCACCATCACCACCACCAACAAAACAACTTCAAAACAATCAGTTATAACGGGTTATTGTGATTCATTCTCCCTTTCATAATCTCTCCAGTAATGCCAAATTATTAACACATCTATTTTCACTAAGTTCTGTTTACACCTGATTCCTAATATATGACGTTTCCATTTATGATTTTTAACTTTACAATGGTGTAAAAGCGATACGCATCCATAAAAACTGCCCTTAGAAATTTGATCTTTTCCCCAGCTAGCAATATGCTGGATTATACTCTCATGATACTGGGAAGCTGTAGAGAGCTGTGGCTTCCAGTCAGCTGCTTGATCATGGTGGTGAATAACCAATGCTCTGCAGTGTACTGTGTGACTAAGTACATTTTTGCTTCTGATATTCTCAAGCTATGATGGGTTTATTGGGATGTAATCCTATCCTATCTGGAGAAGCATCTGTATATTTAATAAGCAAATACATAATAAAAGATAACAACCATTCAAGAACATATATTCTTATAAGTTGAGGGAGTATGTCTTACTCATGTTTGTGTTTTCCAGTGGCAAATATTTAATAAAATTTAAGGTATTGAAAATAAAACAAAGAAATCAAGCAGATGAGGTAGTGATAGTATAACATTGATGAGATACTTAAAAGACATTGGAGATAAGAAACGATAAGAACATTTCATTTTCAGCGAACACTCAAATTGAGTCATACCTTGTTATGAGTCATTTACCTGTAAGGAACTTAATTAACCTCTTAAGAAACCCATTAATTGGGCAATAGTTTTATTTTCATTCCCATTGTACAGATGTGTATGTACATTGAATCTTAGAGTTATTAAGAACATATGACTAGTGGATCCAGAATCTCAACCCTGAACTCTAAACCACTACTCTATAAACAAGGTCACACTGAATATACTTGAAAAAAGAGAGGATAATATTGATTATGTGAAAATAAATAATAACACATAAGTAATAATATATTATACTCTTAGAGTAAAATTTACTCTTCAGACTACATTCATAAAGACTTGATTAATATTTTTCTCTGAATTATATGCCAAGTAGGTGCTGTGGAATGATTTCATATGTTGAAACCTTGATCCCAAATGTTTGGAGATGGTGGAGCTATGAGGGTAGATGAAGTCATGAGGGTAGGGCCCCAAGATTGAATTAGTGGCCTTATAAGAAGAGGAAGAGAAAAAGTACTCTTTCTGGCCATGTGATGTCACAGGGAGAAGGTGACCATGTATCAGCCCTTGCCAGAGCTAACCGTGCTGGTACTCTGCTCTTGACTTCTAGATTTCAAAAACTATGAGGAATGAATTTCCATTATTTAAGCCATCTACTCTCTGGTACATCCACTCCATGCTTTGTTACAGAAGCCTGAGCTGATCAGGACAATGCAAAACCCACTAAAGGATTTTAGAAAATGTTAAAACAAAAAAAGAAAAAGAAAAAGAAATGAAAGTAAAAATAAAGATGAAGCAACTAAAAGAGGACACAAGAAACCCTTCAAAATAAATTACAATTCCTCAGGCTTAGCTACATTTTCTGCTTAGACTTTGGTTTTGGGGCCAGGACTTTGGATCTTATGCTTCTGCCTTAGGATGGATACCAGCATTTTAATAATTAATATTATTTATGTATCCTATTATTTATGGTAATGTTTACTATAGAATCACCTAAAATATATTTCCAGTTCTCAGAAGGATTTCATAAACAATAGAACAAATTAATATTATCTCAGTCATCCTGTTGTAACTAATATCTGGTTAAACTTGTATAGCACTTAAATATAGTTTGGGAGTAAACCCTTTCACTCTTGGATGATGAAAATCATGGGTCTCTGAAAGAGAAAGTTTTCCACTCATAAAGGACATAGGAATTAAACCAGGGACACTGTGTCTATTAGAAGAAAAAGTAGGCCCAAATATTCATAATGTAAAATTAGGCTACAACTTCCTTAATCAGACTCCTATAGCACAAGAATTAATATCAAGAATCAATAAATGAAATGGATTCAAACTAAAAAGCTTCTTTTCAGCAAAAGAAACATCGGTGAGGTGAATAGAGAGCCTACTAATTGGGAATAAATTCTTACCACATGAACTTCAGAGCACTAATCTCTAGAATATATATATAATTCAAAAATCTTAACACACACATACACACACACACACAAAAAAAAAACCCAAATAACCCAATCAATAAATGGGCCAAGGAACTGAACAGACACTTATCAGAAGAAGAGATACAATCAATCAACAAATATATAAAAAATGTTCAAATCTCTAGGAATTAAAGAAATGAAAATAAAAACTACCCTAAGATTTCATCCCCCTCCAGTCAGAATGACAGCTATTAAGAATACAAACAACAGTAAGTGTTGACCAGGATGTGGGGGAAAAGGTACACTCATACATTGCTGGTGAGACTGCAAATTGATGCAGCCAATATAGAAAGCAGTATGGTGAATCCTTGGAAATCTGGGAATGGAGCCACCATTTGACCCAGCTATCCCACTCCTTGTCTATACCTAAAGGACTTAAAAACAGCATACTTCAGGGACATAGCCTATATCAATGTTTATAGCAGCTTTATAGCAGCACAATTCACAATAGCTAAACTGTAGAACCAAATTAGATGTCCTTCAGTAGATGAATGGATAAAGAAAATGTGGTATATATACACAAAGGAATATTATTCAGCATTAAAAGAGAATAGAATCATGGCATTTGCAAGTAAATGGATAGAACTGGAAAATATAATGTTAAGTGAAATTAGCCAACCCCAAAATACCAAATGCCAAATGATTTCTCTAATTTAAGGATGTTGATTCATAATATGCTGTGAGGGGTGGGGGTGGGAGGATTAATGAACTCTATTTAGGGCAAAGGGGAAAAGGGGAAAGAGGAGAAGTGGGGGCATAGAGTTAGAAGAATGGTGGAATACGGTGGTCATCATTACCCTAAGTACATGTATAAAGACACAAAGGATGTGACTCTACTTTGTGTACAACCAGAGATATGAAAAATTGTGTTCTATATGTGTAATATGAATTGGAATGCATTCTATTGTCATATATAACAGATTAAAATTTTTAAATTAAAAATAAATAAATAAATAAATAAAAGTTTTCCACACTTTGACATATGTTAAGGTTTATTTTTAGAAGCAGGCAATGATCATATCACCTTATCCATAAGCTATCTCAACTCAAAATGCAGATGGTGCATGAAAATATGCCTTGATGAATCACAACAAAGCAATTTTAGAAACAACTATCAGTATATAGTCTTGTGATTGCAAATTCCCTTCTGATGGTGCCAATCCCAGATACACAGGGCTCCATTTACATTGATTCTCTAGAAATCACTTGGTTGGCATTTGTGCCCATAGTCTTATGGGAAAATCAGTTTCTCACCTTGGGGATCTCCTTCTCCTCCTCCTTAATGCACTCTGTTACTATCTTTTCAGAAACAATAAACTAAAATGCAAATTTTAAACACTAACACAAAACAGTGCTGTCAATGGGACTTCATAAGATGATTAAATATCCTATACCCAGCTATCTTATTAACATAGTAGCAATCAGCCACATATGACTATGGAGTTTGTGAATTGTGGTAGATGAGACTTATGAAACGAATTTTAATTTTTATATAATTTTAATAAAACTTATATGTAAAAAGCCACCTATGTGTAGTGGCTGTCATTTTGAACAGTGCAACCCCAGGTATACTAAGAATTAAACAGTGATCTTTATCTTTACACTCTTAAGATTTCCTTTCAGAGAAGTATAATCAAATACTTCTAAGTTGTCAAAAAAATAAATTTAAAGTTAATGTGGTTTTTGGATGTTGGGAACAGAAACTCTATCATTTTTCAATTTCACTCCTGCCCTGCAGTTTGTATCAACAAAACAAACACATTTTTAAAAAGAGTTGGAAATTTATAGTTTTTTTCTTCTTTACTAAAACATTATGTCATGCTCTTAAAAGCAAATTTTATGCAGTTTATCTTAAAAATTTGAATTATAATCACTATTATTATAACATATAAGTATAATGGCAATGATATGGACTGAAAAATATTTTGTTTGATGATAGTAGGATAGAAATATCATTGCTCAGTGTGTTTTCTAATGGGAATCAGACTAGAATAAGCTTTGTTCTTTCTCATTGAGAACTGTTAGTTTCACCTGACAGCCTATATAATTTAGTCAAGGAACTCTCATTCTAATTAACATTAAATGCTTTGATTTTATTGATGAATTTTAATTTTAAAAAGACATCCAAGCTGTAGTAAGAAAATGCAGAATATGAAGAAACATTTGGCAGTTGCATTTATTTAATACAAGAATCTGGATCCTTCAGACTTCCAAGAGTATTTTCCAACCTGAATGATCCATAGCTGCCCACGTAAGTTAATGTAACTACATAATTTTTAAATGTCTCTTCCCTTTGGTCACATTCTGTAAGGTCTATCTGTAATTATTCAAGGTAACATAAGGTATTCCATCAAATTTTTGCTATTTAGAAACTTCTTGATTATACCATTAATAAATATACTTGGGGATTATGGCTTAATTGCTAATACCTAATTCTGTATCATGATTGGAACTGGAGAAACATAAGGAGTGATTTTTTTTTTCTTTTTTTTTTGCTCTCAATGAACTTGTGGTATTGTTTTGGAGACAAAATGAATCATGAATTTGAAAGATTTGAGAAAAGGAACTTTTAAATGAAAGCAAAGATCATACTTCTATTTCTAGCCCCTTAATTTTCCATAGTGCTTATTTTGGACTCTAGTAATTAACACTCAAAAATATCTGTTGAATAGATATTAAATGAATAGCATTTAATTGGTATCATTCCCTGTTATTTTAATTTCCTATAATACCTTTAAGGTTATAGCACTCGTACATTTAGAGAAAAATTCAATCTCCTCATTACTAATAAAAACAAACAAAGCTAACCAAAATTAGATAGAACTTATTTGTACAGGTTTATGGTGTTAGGAAATTTCCTTAAACTTGCCTTCACAAACTCCTAGAATTTATCACCCTCTCTCTCTATTCTCTATGCCACCTGAAACTGTCAATCTAGGATCTATAATCTAACTTACTCATTCATATCAACCTGCTTTAATTTCCATTGTTCACTAAAGCTGAAATGTTTGTCTTGCCAACATCCCCCTCACTGCATCTTCCAATTCCATGTGCTTCAAATAAGCACATCTGACCCATAATGATCCAAACTCACATATCTCTTGCCCTTCTAGAGAGTGTAGCTTGGATCAGTTTTATAATCATTCTTTCTTTTTTCAGAAAGTTCTTAAGGGAGAGAACTGTTATTTATTCTCATTTTATTGATTCATTATTGATCGACTGAGTGGTTACAGTTTAAATGCAATGTCATATTGGGCTACAGAGAATCTGATTTTCATGATAGTAGAGCTTTAGAACAGAAGCATTAATCAAATAATAATACAAATGAGTACATAGTTACCAACTAACAGTGTGTTATATAAAAGACAGAAGTACTCAATAAGGGAAAAATAGTCTGGCCCGAACTTAGACAACAGAAGTTGTTAAAAAATCTTTTCCCCTATAAGCAATGTTGAGAATAGACAAGCCAGTTAAGGATTTTTATTTTAATCCTAACTTTAATAAGAAGTTGTTAGACACTCAAAAAACAAAACAAAACACACAAAAACCCAGGGGATGACATCATAATTTTTTTGCAAAGATTAATCTGGCTGCCTGATGGTGGATTAAGTAAATACAGGGGCGAGAGTGAAATGAAATAGATTCTAGGAGAAGAACTAGCTGTTTACTTTAGTAATTCCAAAGAAATCAAAGAAAGATGGTGTGAGACTGAAACAGATGGTGGCTGTGGACATGAGGTAAGACAATTTTGAAATAGATTTTTGAAAGAAAACAGACTTGTTGGTGGACAAGATATGGAGGCACTGAGGCAGACACAATCCACCACTACCAACCTCCGAGTTTCTTCTTATACCCGGCATTCCAACATCAGCTGAACATTCAAAACCCAAACCCTCAACTCCCTTCTTCACTTCCAACAGGCTTTGTTTTTTCCTCCTGATGACAGAAGTCAGTGGATCTTAGAAAGGAAAAGATCCATTGTCTCAGCTTCAGGAGATGAACTGTGACTCTCTAGCACTGCTATGACTAAATTCTTTTTTTTTTTTGCATTAATTTTTTTTTTATTTTATTTTTTTCATCTTTCATACATTTGATTCAAGTGAGTTATGCACTTCCATTTTTACCCCAAATACAAATTGCAGAATCACATCAGTTACACATTCACAATGTTTACATAATGCCATATTAGTGACTGTTGTATTCTGCTGCCTTTCCTATCCCCTACTATCCCCCCTCCCCTCCCCTCCCATCTTCCCTCTCTACCTCATCTGTAATTCTTTTTGGCCAGTGACTGACTTAGGGTGATCGTATGGCCCAATTTTTGATAATAAGAAAAGCAGATACCATGTCACTAGAGACCCTGGGAAGTCTTTTGCTTTCCAGATGCAATATGACAAATTCAGCTGTGGTGTCTGTTTTCTTCCTTTTGCCCATTCATGTTTGTATTAGTTTCTCATTGCTGCTGTAACAAATTACCACAAATTTGGGATTTTGCAACAGACAAATATATTATGATTCTGGAGGTCAGAATTCTAAAGTGGGACTGAGTAAAAAGCTCTGGAGCTTCTGGGTAAGACTCCGTTTATTGCCTTTCCCAGCTTCTGGAGGATATTCACAAGTCAAGGTTCATGAGCCCTTTCATTTTTTAAAACTGGCTATTTCCAGCTGAGCCTTTCTCACTCTGCTTACATTCTTACATATCCCTCTCTGAATCTCCTGGTTACCTCTTTTACTTGTAACGATACTTGTGAATACACTGAATCCACTCAGATAATCCAGGATAACTTCTCCATCCCCAAATCCTTAATCTAATCGCATCTGCAAAGTCCCTGCAGAAGGTCCCTATAGAAGGTAATATAGTCACAGAATCAGAGCAATGGGATTCAGACATATTTGGGATGGAGTGTTTTTCTGCCCACCACAGTCTGTTCATTCTTATAATATAAACATGATACCTGGAGATGTCTGTTGTCTTTGGACCATGACACAATAAGATGAGAGAAAGACCATTCCAAAATGCAAAAGCTGACACTTATCTGAACAATGAGCTGTTATTAGTAAATGTAAAACTCAGGATTCTTATGTGTGACACAGATGAACTCTCAAATGTTAAAGTCTTTTTATCCGAGTTTCCTTTTCTTGAAGTCATTCACAGTAAGAAATAGGTTTCATGTTATCACCTCGTAACAGGCCATGACCTTATTTAGAAAAACAGTGTCCTAAAATAAAGATTATTTTAAGTGGTTAAATTCTGTTTGTTTTTGTTTTCTTCATATTTTACTGCATGGTATTTGAATTATGTGAACAAAGCAAAGTCACATTGTAAACACTTGTTTAGAAAGACCTTCCCTGAACTCTATATCCCATAAATCTCTCAGCAGTATCTGATAATGCCAATTAGATATGAATTCCTGAAATTCTCCCATCCTCTACATCAAAGACCGTTCTATTTTTTTTCCAGTTGGTATTCTTTCTGATAATTAGGCTTTATCTGGCTGTCTTCTAACTGTAGATCGCTCAAGACATTTTGCTTCTAAAAAATTTGGACCAGGACCTATAACAAGAAAAGCATTTTACACCTGACTCCCCCAACATACACACACATGCTAGTTTCTGGTTCTCAACTATGTTTTCTCAATTAAATCTCCTTAACATAATAATTATCATATGGCTGGAACAACTCCATTTCTACCAGATGCTGACCCTTTTTTGTGCTAGAGCCCATAGCCTTGCATCTTTTGAGGATTCACCTATCTTAGACCTCCTCATCTCCATTCACTCCTGTGTATTCTGATTGAGCTTTTATATAAACAGCGTTTACAAACTTTTGTTGAGCTACATGCAGCAAAATCCAAAGGTAACTCATGTTCTTGCCTACACTGTTTCAGAAGTGTTCAAAAGGATTCATCAAAAGCTTTCTTCTTCTTGACTTCAGAAACCCTACCTTCTTTTGTTTATCTCCTGACATGGATACTCCTTTATTAATCTCAGTTTCCCTGATGTTGGCATGGCCCCAGACTCTTTTCTGAGCCCTAGACTCTTTTCTATGTATACATGTAGCCTCTTGAATTCAACCAGTCTTCACATTTTACCCAGCATCTATATAAATAGAAGTTCAAAGTCTGAGTCACTCAATTTGATTTCTCTTTGGAGCTATGGTGTCTATAATCAACTACAGACTCAATGTCTCACATATTATAGAATTTTTTGCAAAGCAAATGGCTTAAAGTTCTCTCAGTCTACTTCATTTTTGAGTTGGGAAAAATAAAATGTCAACAAGCTGAGTAACTTGCCCGTGTTCACATTGCAAGTTAAAGGCAGAGTAGAGAGGCTTCTGATCCAATATCATCAACCACAGGGAAAAAAGCACATAATACATACATTAAGTATTCAGAAGCAGGAGTGTAAGTTCTTTTCTTGTTTGTTGGGAAGATCCATGATTAGGCAAAACCCTGCTAAATAGACTGTTGAATATCTAAGCCCTGTGCTGACCCTGTTCTATTCCATGCTAAGTATTACAGCAGATGCTCAACTGAATATCTTTTAAGTTTTTCCAAAGAATTTAATCTGATTTTTACGTTTTCATCATTTATCAGTCTTCATTAAACTAAAGCAGGCTTATATATTCCACAAACTGATTTATTCCAGTTTATTGATTAAAAATTACCACTGCGATATCACATTATTATGAAGTTTGACGTAATTTCTTAGTGAATTACCACTTTTGTAGATAACTGTCCCACTGATGGCAGGCTCTCTTTAAATTATCCCATCAAATAGTTGCTATTTATTTAGAGCTTGCTGAGATTCAGATCATTTATGCAAATTTCAAAATCCTCAAGAGTCAAAGCTGATTTCTAAAAATATTTGTCTTTATTGGTTCAGCTTCTGCAGTTGGACTGTTTTTGTTGACAAGCTTTTCAGGATCAAAGAGACGTAGAAAGCTCTGGCACTCAACTCAGCATTTGAAGGCTTATATTAACTATTAAAGAATGCATTTCCCACATAATATTTTTCTCTACAGAGTCTTCATGCAATAATGTTAATCATCAGGATAAACAATTCAAAATGAGATTACAGCTAAAAATTGAAATGCTAAACAAATTCTCCATGATCATGGGGATGACTCAATTACAGAAAATTGCAGTTAAATGCAGGGCAGCAATAAGGGAAACAGGGAAATAACAAGAGAAATTATCTGTATCAAAAACAAAGTTCTAAAGCCAAAATATTTAAGAGTAGTACAAAATGTCCTGGCGTGGGAAAATAAACCAAATGCCGACAGTTTACTATTGCAACCATCATAAATGCCCGGTACTTTGGATACTTAGCAGTTTGCATGCCAGATAGTTTACCAGGGAACACCAATTACACGAATGTACTCTATAGAGTGAGCCACTACTTGTTTATTTCCTTCTACAACTATGCAGAGACACAATAACTCTGCATGCTTTTGCATCCTAGTAACCTCCAAAGATTCTTTATTACAAGGTATCTGAACACTGGATGGAAAGAGTTCTAGGGCTCAGTTTACTTTAAAGGACAGAATGCATGACTATTTTTTTTTATTGTTCATTCAATGGATTTGGTGAAAGTATTATCTATAAAAAGTCAGTATTTTCAGGGAAGAAACCTAACACTTTTATTTCATAGTATTAATTTCAGAAAGACATGACAATTAAGCATTAATCAATTCCCTTCATGGGTAGAGGGGACAGAAAGGAACAGCCCTGGACAGATCAGAGGGCAAAGAGAGAGAATTCTCTCTTATCCAGAACCAGAAGTTCCCTAGGTGCTCACAGTTGTATGCCAGGGTTATTCCAAAAATATCCCTTTACTTTCTCTTACATAGAAAGCTTTTGGCTTTGGCTCAAGTATTTATCTTAAGACTCAAAAGTATTAAGCCTGGTTCTTCTGGCAGATACTTTCACTTACTGCATATTGAGTCATATAAGAAATAACATTCTAAACAAATTTGCCTTAAAATGAGAAGAATAATCCTATGTGGAATTATTCTTTTTAAGAAGAGAAGTGACTGAGTTATTTCTCAGCCCTAAATTCCTTCTCTCCACTTTCTTTTCCTAAGATACAAAGTCATGGTTTCCCAAAATGATTGAATATTTTTATATTTGTGCCTAAATATTATAGAGCACAAAAGAAATTTGTTAGCTATTAAAAGTGGGCTGGGGATATCGCTCAGTTGTTAGAGTGCTTGCCTCACATTCACAAGGCCCTGGGTTCAATCCCCAGCATCACCAAAAATAAAAAAAAAAAAAAAATGTCAGATGAATTTGCTTTCAATTGTTTATTTTCAATGCCAAATTTGTTTACCTATGAACAAATTGCATGCCTTATATGGTTGCATCTTATATGGTTATCATTTACTAATAGAAAAACACATCCTCATTTCTTTTACACACAAAAGAAAAATTAGTTTTATGGTTTTCCGGCATGTCTTGATCTAAGAACAGAATATAACTTTTCAGTAATCACTCTGTATTAGTCACTTAACCTCAGCAGATTCTTTCCTGAATATATTTGAATAATTTCTCACACTGTTTCTGTCTTCTTCACTTTGTTAAAACTGATCAAGCCCCAACTGTCTTTGGATTGTCTATCCTTTTCAATAGAAAACTTTGACTTGGGATTAGGTTACTCTGAAATATTTTCTGAAGTAACTCAATTTTACAGGATCAAAGTGTACTTGTAGTTCATTTTATAGCAATAGAGAATATGTATTTCTAATTTCCACTTGACAGCTTTTTCCCCCCCATCACAACTGAGATTTTTAATTCTTTGTCTGAAAAATTATACTATACACATTTCCCTCAAAGCCATTTGGTGTGAAGTACTGCCTATTAGAAGCAAGCCGAGCATTTTGAATATATATTATTCATCTCACAAGGGATGGCTTTTCTCTGTAGGTCATAATTTGAAGATCTATTACTACTGTGATTAATATGACTTCTCCAAACTAGTATTTGAAAGAAATGCAAATAGCCACAGTAATACAATTATTTGAAGTTTTCATTTTAAAACCTTTCCACTTAGAAACCAAATATACAATAAAGGTTACACGGCTCAGTTTATCTGACAGACCCTCAGATGGATGAACCTATTACAATCTATCCAAACAGGAAGACCAGGTCACTCATTAAACCATGGTCAATAAAAATGGTGAAATGGGTTTTGTCCCAAGGACTGATGGCTGGATAATTTGACAAAAGGACAGAGAAGAATTGTGAAAAACCAAAAGATCAATGGCTATTAATTTAAAAGCAACACATATCCTAGAATGAAACAGTTTATGTTGTTGTGTGGGATAATTACCATTTTCAATTAGCTGACATTTCACATTGCTTTGGGACTATAGAAAGACAATAACCCTCAGCATCTAATCTCGCTCTGCCTTTTGTCAATGGTCTCCTGGTACAGCTTCAAAGGCAAACTCAATACACTTTGAGCAATGGCTTTCTTTGTCAAAAATGGCAAGTAGTGCACAGAGTTCAAAGGAAGTTCAAGTGATATACAGGCTTAGGCAAAGTATCTCATGCTAAGGTTTTTCCTGAGTATGTGTATAATTTTCCTGGCCATTTTGCTAATAAGCATGTATGTTTAAATGGAATGGATCAGTAATTTTATTGTATTATGATGATACTATGATAAACAGAAGAGTATTAAGGAATCCAATTTACAGATTTCTGACTATCAGTATCCTGCATACACTTATATAACTATTTTAAGCTGCATTGTAAAACAAATATTTATATCCTTTTACTTAATATCATGTTTCAAATTGAATGTATATTATTATTTGTAGTTTAAATTAAATCAGCTATTTCTTACTTAAAACAAAAAAGCCTGATCTGTTAAGAGTGCATGTAATAATACTGATGAGAATCACTTGTTTTCAAAAGCTCATTTGTTCTGCACACTAGACCATCAGTCCAAAGACACAGTTCTGGTTCTAGCCTGTTATATGGTCCATGCAACATTTACTCAGTCACCTAGTCCAATGTCAGATATAAGGTTTAAATCACAATGCTGGCGCTGGGGAGAAACACTGAGATGGAAGATAAATAAGGCATTGCAACCCATCACTCCTGAAACACAAAATTCACAGTCCTTATCTTGCTTACAGCCATTGGTCAGTAGCATCAGCACTGTATTCGAAAGGTATTGTATCACTACCAATAAGTGAAAATATGAACTTGCAAAAAATATCATAGAAGTTTTTGATATAATAAAGACCTAGACAATGAAAACAAACATGCACTTTTCAAATCACAATCCTGGGGATTGATATGTAACATGTTGTATTCTACTTTGTAATTTTTAAAAATTTCATTGCTATTTTTGACAGTTTTTTCTTAACTATAAAAATGGCTATTAATGTTTTAGATCTGTTTTTCTATTTGATATCAACCAAAATTTTCTCAAGGTATGAAAAGCCAATCATAAATAAGGTGCTATCCAATTAAATGTCTTTGTTCACTCAAAGATACAGAATTGTGCTATTATTTTATGTGCTTCTTAAGATTTTAATTTCACACCCTTCAGAGTCATGATTATATTGTCAATTAAGTATGCCATTAACAAAATTGGAGATTCCTCAGACATAGCACTGCAGTCCAAGTTACAATTAATACTAACTTGATAATGTCTGAAATGCTTCTACTCACAAGATTTATCCCACTATAGCCCACCGAATGGATTCTACATTTTTTTGTATATAACCCATCTATAAAACTGCAACAAAATAATTGCAAGACAAAAAAAATTAAATTCGTGTTTAACTTTTTATATGTTGAACTTGTTAATCCATTGGCCCTTCTATCCTAGCCTCTGAACTAGTTGTATCATTCGAACAATTGGCAAGGGGTACTTGGACGGCTACACGGAATGCCCTCAGAAGGCATGCACAGGGCCTATTATAAAAAAGGAAGGGTTTCAGTTTTTGTTGAGAAACTATACATGAGCTAAGTTGCATATGTTATCTCATTTAATTATTTAATTATCACAACAGACTTGCTAGCCATTTCCACCTGATGAGGGACAGGATCAGTTGTGCTCAACATTATATCTTTAAGATGCCTGGAAAAAGAAAATCTCAATAAATATTTCTGAAAAGGGAATAGGACAGAAGTGAAAGGAAGTGGAAATGAAATCACTATATTCATGTAAAGGATGAAAGAAAGTGAAATAAAAGAAAAATACATTATTTGCCCAAGATCACAATGAGTGGAAGTAATGAGTTCAGAATTCAAATCCTAATTTTTCAGAATCCCCAAGCCACCAACCCATGTTTTCGGGACAAAATGTGCATTCATGTATATATGTATTACCTCTCTTTGCCTTTTCAAAACACTACCTCTGACTTCATTTGTGCTTGCCAACAGCTAAGAAGGGCACAATTACCTGGAACCTAAGTCAGAAGAAAAAAAGATGATTAAACAGATGTGCTGTCGAAATATTCCTACATCACTCACTCTCCGTGGAAACAGAACCACCTGTAGTGGTGAGGCTGGAACAGATGGGCAATAGTATCCCCCTCCAGCTCTCCGTTTGGAGTTTCATGGTGGATCAAGTATACAAATGTCTGAGGTTCTCTACTGTGATCTAACACATGGACCTTCACACAAATCTTCACCAAAGTAATTTTTGGATAATTCAATACTCACAAAATTGTCTTATCATAAGCACTTGTAACTTCTTGAAATTCCCCCAATTATTCATTGTTTTAAAAAAGTAACTCTTTGCCACTTAATTGTTTTTCTTGCTCTGACTCTATTATATGATTCCCTTCTTATAAATGCAAACAAAAGTCTCTAGAGTTCCAGTCTTGGATGCCATATTGATACATAGGGAACAATGAGTAACCAAATGACATCAACTTGTTCCTCTGGAGCTTCCTATTATTTCCAAGTGCTCAAAAATGATGACCATGTACACCTGCATGTCATTCTATACAGGTGCATATTCCATCTAACATGTCATCTCCAGATTGGACCAAAACAACATTACCAGTTCTCTTTAGTAGAGCTCAAAAAGCTGGGTCTTTTATAAATATACTTAAAACATGATAGGCAATACAAAATAAATTAAATAAGGAAATACAGACACTAATAAATGAGTTTAGTTCATCCGTGTTTCTGGTCCTTTTCTTAGGACTAGTTCTGGATCTCATGTCAACATCCCTTTTCACATTTCTACTGGCTGAGTGCAAGGCCCTCTCTTTGGCACCAAACAAGACTTAGCTGCTCTCAAGAGCAGAGCATCAACCCAGCTACAGGGAATGGTGTATATATGTATTTTCCATCACATGAGACTTTGTTTTCATCCTTTAGATCCTCTGTGGCCAACTCAGGAAAGAGGTCTATTTTTTTAAATCAGTTTCTTCCCATTTAAATCTCTTATCAAAGAAATTTGCCTCTTCTCCTACAGGATTAGCAGGTACAGCATAATTACTAAAAATATATGCTGTCTGTGAAGCCCTTGGCATTTTGAGGGCCAAGCTAAGTCCCCCAAAGCCCTTTCAATACATACCAACCTTGATATTTACACACTCATGTTAGTGGTATGTTCTTTGCAAACTCTGAAGGTTAAATCAGATTGGCTTTCAGACCTACAGCAACCCAAATGAGATATATTCATTCTCTCTCTCTCTTTCTCTCTCTCTCTCTCTCTCTCTCTCTCTCTCTAACTGTGGATTAGGAATAATTGAAATGAGAAAGCTACTGCTCATTAGTGGTTAAGGGAGGAAGGGGTCAAGGGAGGAAGGGGCTAAGTTGAGCAGTCAGGTGAGGCCAAGCACATGACATCCTCTTAGTGCTATGTTTGCCTCTCAGAGTTTGCCCTCTTCTCTTCCCAGATGCATCAGGACTATGTCCCATCATATTCAGATGAAAGAAGGGAATAGATAAAAAATATAGCTGAGAGTCAACATAATGTTCAACCCTTTTATAAAACATATGTTTGAATTTTATGCAATGTTATTTGAAATACAAATTGATTAACTATAACAGGAAAATAAGTATACATATTAATATTTTAATTGTAGAGGAGCTCTCTCTGTAGAAATATATAAATATATATTTTAATTTCTAGTCCCTAAAATTAAAAGTAATCTTTAAATATGCTACAGCAAAAAAAAAAAAAAAAAGAATAGGTTGAATTATTTTGCCCAAATTGAGAGAAAATGACTTTTAAGAACCATCAGGAACACAACAACTTCCAGTTGTATGTCAGCCTTTGTTTTATTGAATCCTCAATTTATTTCTGATAATTCTCAAATATTCTCTGGACTTTTCCTATGAATTCATAGTTATTATCAGTTTTGGTATCCTAAAGACACCTTGTCACATGAAAGGAAAAAACCAATTTCAATATTTAAGTGTGGGTTGTGAGTCAAGGTGTCAACTTCATTCTTCCTGACACATGAGTTATTACAAGACAATAGTGATAATGTTTGGATCTGGAAACCATTGTTTTTATTGTTATACCTTTAACTATTACATGAATTCTCCCTTGGCTGTTTACCATAATTGAGGTCTTTGCAAGGGATCGGGAGATATAGTCTTAAACATGAAAATTAAAAGCAATTTAATGCAACAAGTATTTAATCAGTGTCTGCTACAGCACTGCACAAGAAGTGCAATGTACAGATGTGATTTAAAGCTCAAAATGACTCAAAATTCCGTTATCTCAGTCATCAATTATACAATCTAGAACAGCTAGAAAGAACCCCATAAAAGAAATTAGAAGGTGATTAATCTAGTCTCCACCATAATGCTAACTCTCTGAGAGGCCTTGGACTAATAATTTAACCTTTTCTGAACTGTATTTTCTCATGGGTGATGTAAGTGCTTGAACAAGTCAATATCCATATCCCTTTCACCTCACATATTCTATGATTAGGTAACACTATAATGTTGGTATGAAAAAATGGAATGAAAATTCAGAGGGAATGGAGACCTCAGGATAACCTATTTAGATGTTTTAAGTACCATAAGAAATTCATTTAACAAAATTAACCACAGCTGCCTCCTCCTTCAGTTTATAGGTATTGCCAAGTCCTATGTACCCCACCCTATATCAGACACTGCAAAATCAAAAATTCTTAAGACATCAAGGAACTCTCAAATAGGTCATTTAAAAACAGAGTCAGTTTGTGTAATGGAAACCAGAAGCTATCAGCACATCCCTGAACTAGAGAGTGGAGTCAGCGAAGAAGGTTCTCTGGAGGAAGTGAAACCTGGAGCTAGCAGGAAGGGGCCAATTAAGCAAAGGCTGGGTGAAGAAGGTGTAAGCACACCATGACACTTAGCACCTTCCAGGGAATTGTGAGGAGTTCTGAATGGCAGGATCATGACTGCAAGGCACAGAAGAGTGCAGTGCCTGACCAGTTCTACTGTATCTCTTTCCCAGTTGCCATCAAACAATAAGTGGGCTGTGTGTATGTGTGTGTGTCTGTGTTTCATTAGTTCTATGTATGCAAAAACATGATGTAAGAAATGTAGCTAAGCACTTTTTAAGCATAGAATATGTCAGGTAAATAAACATACTTTCCAAATAATTATGCACAAGTTCCAATTTATTTACACCCCTGACTCATCTCTGAATCTCGGAAATCCCCAGCTCATATCTCTTTGCTTTTTGTTTCAGAGCAGACACTTTGCTTACTCAATACAGATTAATGATAATTGAAAAAAGCAAGTGACTGCTTCTCCCCAGATGTGCAGTCTCTCTAGACCTGCATTCCAAACAGATAGGAACGTTTTTCAGAAGTGAGACAGACCTTTTCTAAACTCCAAATCACTTTCTATACTTGCATTTGAGTATTGGTCTGGAGAGCTTGTAATATCCTGTGCATATGGAAGCTGGAATCTTGTTTGAGAATCTTAAATCCATAATTGAATCAACTAATTTACTTGTTGTACCTCCCCCCAGGCACTGAACTCTTTTTGCCTATAAAGAGCTGGATTCTGTAATATTATTTCAGAAACATTTTTGCCCATTTTATTTTTAGGCTATATTTATCAAAAAGTCAGAGAGATAAGCTAAAAACCATTCTAAGTGAGATGGGAATAAACTCAGAGGTCTCTGGACTCGGTGTTTATTTGTTCCTGTTAAACTCAACTTTGTGTTGGGCATTTCATATCCTAACGTGTGTACAACTTATCAAGGTACATTCAATGCTGCTTAAATGTCTTGGCTTTATTAGACAGTCAATTGAGCTGCATGTACATACTCTCTTCATTAAACAAATAACCTTGTTTTGGAGAGGGAAATTTAAAGTTCAGAATTATCCTTGATGTTCTCAATACTACCTGTATGCAACACTGAGAAACAGTGAGGCACAGCAGTTGTAGATCTGACTTTGTAGGGAAGGTACTGTCTTTTCTATAGACCAGTTTTAGGTAGTGAACAAGTTATTTTTCCTCGTGGGGTTCAGTTTTCTCACCTATGAAACTGAGGAAAAAAAATAACAGAACCTGTTTCATAAATTTCACTTGCATGTACATGTGTGTGAGAGTTAAATAAAGGAATACACAGAATATGTGTAGAACAGTGACAAAGATATAACAAACCCTCAATATATACATCATTTGGGACATTGTTTCCTATACAATCTTCTATTTAGAAATAAGCATATGAAAGTAAAAAGATAGCATCCATCCAGCTTCATTTGTAAGCATAAACTTATATTTACCTATAATAATATACTTAAATTTCCAATTTGCTCATTCTGTAGTTATTCTGTGCCATGCAGCTTCATTTGTAAGTATAAGCTTATATTTATGTATAATAATATACTTAGATTTCCAATTTGATCATTCTGTAGTTATTCTGTGCTTGCTTTCTTAAGATGGAGAGGAATTTCTGCCCATTATCCTTTCCCTCTCTTTAATTGTCTTCAAAGGACACCAATAACATCTGAAAAGCTCAGAAGATAAAGGTGAAATGGTTCAAGGTCCTTATTAGCTCTCTAAGCAGTCTTATGATGTTCAAACAACTTTTAAGAGTGTCTTCAAAAGCCATTTGAGAAAGGCTTGCTCACATATCAGATCACAAAGCATTATTGACAGCCGGAAGCTGGAAGTGCTGCCCTACCTTGGGAAATGGAGGCCTCTTTGCTCCACTTTTTATTAGAAAGGACAGCCAGAACAGTTTGAAGACTGTTTAGGATGGTGCACAGCAAACCCTTAATTAACACCTCATACCCAGTCCCCTCTTGTCTCTATTAAATCAAAGTGTATTCTGCCTCATTTTCAGAAGGAGCAATATTCTACTTACTGAAAATTATGGGACTGTTTGATATCTACTCAATGATGTTTGTGCCAGCTTAGTTTAAAAAGTTTAGCCCAATATTTCACACCAGGAACCATAGAATTTCCAGGTACTACCCATTCCAATACTGAGCACTGTTTAAACCTTCATGAGGACATTGAACAAGAGCAACATAAAACTTTATCCTTTCTTTATTGTTCTATCATTGACCTTTGATTAGAAGAGAAATCCACTCTGGTCAAAAGCCCTAGCTATTATTGCTTCTATAAAATATACATTTCATTGCCTCTGTAAAAATTAGGTTTACCATGAAGAGTGTGCTAAAAGATAAAATCAAATCTCAAGTGATATATTGCAAATCCATGTTTTAATCCCCCTCTCTTTAATTTATTACTCTAGGGTGCCAAACTTTTTCAAGATGAACCAAATGAATAATTTTCTCTAGGAATAAACAGGGAGATAAACGTCCTAAGATTTTAAGGTGTGATTTTATATACCCAAACAAGGAGTTTCCCATGTTTCTTTTATCAGCCTCATTTTTATTATTATAAAATAGTAATAATCTTTCAAAACACATAAAACAACTTTTTCGGATGCATGAGACTCATTCACTGTTGAAATTATCCTAATGGCCACAAAATAAGACTATGCTCCTTAAAATTTTAAAAACTTTAATTGACAAATAATAATTTATATATTTATGGGGTAAAATATGACATTATGGTACATGTATACTTTGTGGAATGATTAAATCAGGCTAATTAGCATACTTATCTCACTGATCAGTTCTTTGGGGGGAGAATATTTAAGTTCTCAATTTAAGCAATTTTGAAATGTACAATACATTATTATTAACTATGATCACCATGGTGTATGACAGACCACCAGAACTTATTCCTCCTAATTGAAACTTTTCTGTTCATTGACTAACATTCCCCTCTCTCCACCTCCTACCCCATTCAATTATATTTTCTATTTCTATAATTTTGACTTTAGATTTTATACACACACACACACACACACACACATATATATACACAATATTTATGTTTTTATTTGTGTGTGTGTGCATGTAAGATCATAGAGTATTTGTGTTTTCTGCACTGATTTATTAAATGTTGCATAATATCCCCTAGTTTCAGAGGATGCAATGGTTTTTATGGAACATCATCATTGGACTAAATTTGTATAATAAAAACCCCCTCTGCTATGGGTGTGGAATTTGGGATTTTATTTGACTTGATCTAATGATGAAATGACTTCCTAAGGAAAACAAAACAACAGAAAGCATGGTTTTGCCTACAGGAACTTTGATAATGCAAGCTGTGTGGAAACAATGTGACACCTCAGGAAGAAAACAGAGTTGGGTTTTCAACAGTTTGGATTTTCAACAAAGCATGGACTCTAATATGGATAGGCTCAGCTAATTTTTAAAGTGTATAGGATCTCTCCCTAAGTATGATAGACCATAATAAATACTCCAGGTTGAGTTGAAGAATAGCATCAAATTATTTAATATCTTACTCAAAACATCATGTCAAAATACTTGATAAAATATACTTTTCATGTCTTTTTTCTGATTAGTCATTCTATTTAAAATATTCTAAAAAATTCTCTTCAGCTCTTTTGCTAAGCAGTCTATACTTCAACCATGTATGAAATTATCTCATCAAAAAGCCATATTGCAGTAGAATTGTTTGAATGTTAGGATAAATATCTGAATAAAAGTGTTTCCCTATTTGTTATAAAAACTGTGAACATTCAATAACATACACATGTGTGCAAAGTTTCTTCAATGCCCCAAGGCTCACATGACCTACTTACAAATCGTGTATGCCCTTCAAAAACAAACAGATTTTCCACTTTTTGGAAAAAAATAAATTTTCAATTTATGCTTTCCCGACTTACAATGATAGTAGGTAAACACAGAAATGCATTACTTTTAATTATTTCAGATATGTCATATTTAAGTATATTGTATACATATAAAAATATATATGTAGGTCAATGTATCTGTAGATATTCACATAACTGTAATCTTTTTCAAATAATGTTGGTCATTGAGGACAAACTGGAAGTAAACTAATAGGCATTGGGTGAATTCCTATATGAATTTGGAAGTGTTTATATTTCTGGTATTAATGACAGTATGTGCAATATATTACGCAATGAGTAATTGAGAAAAATCTCCAAGGTTCTAAGTGGAATATTTTTATGCCATGAGAGATATGATGTGGAGTTGTGTAGGTTGCTCACTGCAGAACCCCAAAGGTGCCAGTCACCCCATATTTTAAGTAAACAGAACAGATTGGGGAATGTAATATGTCTAAGCAATGATGTTGGTGCTGTTATATGTAAGAATAGAGCTCTACAAAGAAACTCAATAGGGTTATAATATTTTAAAGAACTCTTCAATCCAAATCCATCATTTAACAACATTAATCATGGTGAAATTGATGGAAATAAATGTAGTTTTCATAATTTGATACTTCTCTGACTTTTTTTTTTTTAGGATTGACGGATAAAGTAGTACCAAACAAGACAGATACTTCCTGAAAAAGTGTAGATTGCATGATTTACTTATCCATAAATTAATTTCTGACTCTGCAAAATCTATGTATAATCATTTGATTAAAATGGAAAATTTAATGGCAGACATAAAAGAAAAAATTATTAATAAACTTTTAAATTGATATCATTCGAAATGATTGGTTCACATGGGTGAAGTAAGTCTTAAGCAATGGGTCAAACTCAGAACTCAAAGTTAGATGTGGTGACTGCTTAAAGTATAAGGAGTGATGGAAATATCCTGGTCTCTTGAGTCAGAGCTGAATGCTCAATTGTATACGTTTAGTTCAGTTATTAAGCATTTTTAGGTCTCACTTTCTTCCTTAGAACACTTCCTTCACATTACAATTACTAACTGAAACAGTAGGTGTTTAGCACTACCTAGCCGATACTTCACACTCACTGGGAGATACTTTGCACTACCTAGCATATGTGGCCTATTCTCATTCCTCCCCTGAATTTAAAAAGTCACAAAACATTAAAGACAAGATTCATAAGACAATAAATAACTAAGTGTGCAAAGATATGAAATGTGCAAAAATTTTCTGAGAAAATTTTAGATCTAATCCATTAAATTGCAAAGTAATCTAAAATTTTATTTTAAAACCACATCTTCAAGTAGTAGAAACTGGAATAAAAACATGACCTTCCATAGGTAAAATAGCTTCATATTTTATAATTATTAAATATTATTTATAGAACCCTATCTGGAAAGATAAATATAAATTAAGGGAAATATAAAGGAAAACACTAGATATTTTTTGTGCATCAATGCTGCAAAAAGATTTGCACCATATCCCAAAATTGAGGAGCTTTTTCCAATTAAAAAAAAAGTCTTTCCACAAACTGAGATCATTTAACATGCAAATATAGTTTAAAGATCACAGTGGCTTTATCCTAAAGCAACACAATTTCATTCAACCAGCTGTTAGAGCAGATCTAATCAGTGTTCGGGATTAGGAGTAATAGACTTGGAGATGGTAGGGATCTGAGCAACTGCCTGGCAAGCCCTTCCCTTGGCCATGAGGAAAGCAAAGCAGAAAGAGGTTAAGTGCCTCGCCCAAGAGTGGAGTTGGGTGCTAAGGGATAAGGCTGCTAATCAGCTTGCTGTGTGTGACAAGCAGCCTGAGCAGCTGATTGTCATCAGGATGCTGCAGAAAACAGCATCAGAGTCAGGGAAAGAGAAAAACACTTAACATCTATTGAAAAATGTAACATGCTGTCTACACTATATTTGTCTTCCAAACCTCAACATATCATCCAAATCTTGAGATAATGTTGTTATTTTCTTATGCAAAGATGGTGGGGCATCTCTGAGGTTCCCCATGAAGGGCAAACTCTGACCCCCTTATTCTCTGAATCCATACATACCATGGGTGGCCCTCACACAGGTCCTCCTCATCCTGGAATTGATAAAAAAAAAAAAAAAAAAAAAAAAAAAAAAAAACAGGTAAAGTATGACAAGGTGTGCTCTCATCTTTACCAGGCTTTCTGAGAGTAGCCGTGTGCTTCTTTGTCAAAATACAGATCTCCTTTGTGGCTCATATCCAGGCGTGTGGTTTTAAACACCATCTACACTAGGACAACTTCAGATGTAGTTCTCCATCCCACAACTGCCCCTTGAATTCCAGACTTGATTTCTATGTATCTCTACTTGGATATTAAATAGGCACCCCAAATTTAACATTTTCAAAACCTGCCCCATTTGAGCTAAGGTCAACTCCATCCTTCCAGTGACTCAGGCCAAAGACTAGGAATTACCTGGACTCTGTTTTCTCATATCCCATTTTTTACCTGTTACCAAGTCCTCTACTCACAAAATGGATCTGGATTCTAACCAACTTTCACCACCTCTATTGTATCACCTAGGCCCATTTCAACATATTTATCACCTGGTATGTTACAAAGCCTCCTAACTGGTACATCTGCTTCCACATTGAGTCCTTCCATGATTCTATGTATGTATAAACCAGGTCATATTAGTCTATTCTATACTTGAAATCCCTCAATGGCTTCTGATGGCACTCTGATTAAATGCTCAATTTTCACTATCACTCTCAAGGTCCTTCATAAGTAGACACTCTGGCACCTGTCTGTGCATGCTCCCTGATTGTCACCTGCTTCTTCTCTCAAGTCCAGCAACACTGGCATGCCAGCTACCTTCCAGACACCCTGGGCCTATATACCTTTCCACTTGCTGTTCCATTTACCTTTCTCACCTCTCTCAAGTCTTTACTCAAAGACCACTTTATTGGAGTTCCCCTTTGTCTTAGCCAGCTCAGATAGCTGTAAAAATTACCATAGCCTGGGTTGCTTAAGCAACACTCATTTATTTTTCATGGTTCTGGATGATGGGAAGTCCAGGATGAAGGTACTAGCAGGTATGGTGGCTAGTGATGGTTGTCTCCTTGATTTGACATCATCATGTTCTTGTATCCACACAAGAGAGAGAGTCCGGAGGAGGTAAGCTTTTCCTGTCTCTTCTTTAAAGGCACAAAGCCCATCAAAGGGCTCAGGAAGGCATCATCTCCCAACAGTAACATAGTGGGGATGAGGGATTCAACATAAGAATTTTGTAGGGGGACAGGACACAAACATTCCTACCAAAGCACCTTCCCTGACTACTCCATTTAAAATTAAATTATCCATTTTCCCACACTCCATTCACTTTTGCTGCTCCATTTTTTTTCATAGCATTAACAACCTTCATTACACTATGTGGTTTAAGTATCCTGTTTATTTATCTTTTCAACTGTACACAGCCCTTGAGGATAGGAACTTGGGTCCATTTCCTTAACTCTTGAATTCCCAATGCCTGAAGCAGGACCTGACTTAGAGGAGAAGTTTGATAAATATTTGTTGAACCAATTAAGAAAGTTTTCTGCTCCCCCCAATTTCTCATTATTTCCATTTTTCTATACTTTTGCCCTAGCATCTTGCTTGCATTCTTGAATCTATGGAAAATGCCTTTTACCTGTTTTACAATAAGGTTTGCAAAAGTTTTTTTATTCTCCTTGATACCTTTTGATCTCCAGAAAAAGAGGACCATGTTGACTTACACGGCTACAGCATACAGGAAACCTTACTAGTATATTTTTAAGATCCAGTGTTTCTTCTTTTGCAGTGTCGCTAAGTTCCTCTTACATTCCACAGCATCCTACCTGTTCTTCCTAGTCCTAATGCCTTTCCTGTAAAACAGCTTTTCTCTCCCACTAGAAAAGCATAACTTTTATCATGTCATCCTAGGATTTAAAGTTGCCTCTCAGGTTTTAGGTCTTCTACCTGGAATCCAGGGTCCCAGAGAGTCATGTTCCCAGCTCAACGCATTGTTACTTTCTTGTACTCTCTATTTCTTAGAACTTAAATCAAAACTTTTAATCTTTTTCAGCCCTTTTCCCTTTCCTTGAACACTAGCCAGTCTTCAATATAGTTCATTTTGACTTCCTTGCTATAGCAAATTCTGAATTTTTTCTTCCTTCTGGGAATAACTACTGTGTGTTTACTGAGTCCCATAACTGAGCATTCAGTTGTTCTCCAGGACAACTTTATTGCTCCTGATGTAACAACCCAGATTTCTTCAATATACTCTAGGAAATACATCATACAGATTGTGATGGTTATTTGTTCATTTGGCACGTGGCAAAATGCCTAGTACATATTGGACCCAATTTTTCCATGCAATAAGAATAGGAAAGAAGTAAAAAAGGAAGGAAAGAAGCAAAGAACTGATAGTGACCTTACTGTTTGTTTCTCTCTCTGTGGTTTGATTTGGGAATAAATATGCCTTCTGTATTCCACAACTTTTGTGCTTTTTAATATTCAATGACTTCAGTGAGGAGACATTAAAATTAGCAAATCTATATTAACTCTTAAACACTTTGTAATAAAAATATCACACGAATTGTGCCCTTTAATTGTCCAATGTACTATAACTGGTAATGTACAAATGTAATTGAAAAGTAAGAATTTTAATGTGATGATGTGAGATGTTACAACGCTCTCCTAAGGACATGAAGTGAGGTAAATGACCCAGGCCTTGGGACCGAGCGTTAGGCTACAGCAGATCTTTGGATGACACATCAAGGGGCGAACACTCAGTCAAGATGATACTAGTTGAGTGCACATAACTGAACCATGGAAAGGGAAAACTGCAGATACTGAGCAATGGTTGATTCATAATAATTATATAATACTCCTGGTGAAAGTATTTTAAGTGATTTTCCTGGATTGTTAAATTTAAAATCTACCAGTTTAATTGCTGTGGGGTAGAGATGTAAAGATATACTTAAAAACATGACCTTCATCTTCAAGAAAAGGAAATGGAATAGGTAAATTCCCTTCCTATTTCTAAGTTATGCCTTCTCTTTATGTTTTTAAGATAAAGCTAAGAGTTCACAAGATGTTTTAAACTAAAGGGACATGAGGAAGAAAAAGTGGAAATTTAGTTTTTTTTTAAAAAAAAATAATAAAACAAGCCTGCAGCACAGGTTATGTATCAAAAGTCATCAGAGATATGATGTGTGCATTTCATGGGACTAACAGAGCATAAAGGTAGAAAATTATTAAACACAGCAAAGGAAATTTTGAGAAATAATAAATGCATTCAAAAGAACATTGCAGAATGGTAAAATATTCGGTGCATCCAACCTGTCTGGTCCCTGCAACAGATTTCTCATTTGGCCACAGTGAAAAATCGTCCAGCTGCTGGAGGAAAATTTGTCATATTTGAACCAACTTCTTCTGTGCCAAGAACAAGGTCAGAAGTAAGAGAAAGGAATACCTTGTCACTTATTGGATTTGACAGTAAATTACTCTTTGATGAACAGAAGGATTCAAGAGATTTAAATTCATAATCAAAGTGTAATCATGAGGAAAGTGATTTGGAATTTTCTGTCAAATCCTCAGTGAAGGACATTATCTTGAGCACTAGGCGTTTTTTGTTCCCTAATAGCCTGTCCACCCTTGTAGGGAGTATGTCTACACACTATCAGAATTCTGTGGGCAGTTATTCAAGTGATTGTATGATTCGTTTTGTAATATTTTTGCTAAACAAACTGGAAATTATGTTTTCAACATGATAAAGAGACTAAAAACAAAGCTATTCCTTTACATTTTTTAATTAAAATTCAGCATATTTTGCTAGACAAAATTTTTAGTACATGCTACTAAATATGCATATATCCAAACACAATAAGATATAAGCCCTTAAATAATAATATTATAGTAGATGGATGGGGTAGGACGGAATGAGGAAAAATTGTTCAACAGGTACTAAGTTATAGTTAGATAGGAGAAATAAATTCTAGTGTTCCATTGAAGAGTAGGGTAAACAGACAATAATGTAGTCTACATTTTTAAAAGTTGGAAGAAACTATTTTGAATGTGTTTACCACAGATAAACATAAGTATTTGAAGAAACAAATATGCTTATGCTGATTTGAACATTTTATATATATAGGAATTAAAGCATCACATGGTACCCCCCAAATATGTACAATTTTATGTGTCAATTAAATATTATAAAAATTATTAAATGAAGGAAAAAATAGTATTATTACATGTTTCCAACCTAGGCACTCATGAAGTATGTGAGTCCCTCAAAAGTGCTGTATAGAAGCACTTAACAAGCACCAGCATGTATTCTTATCATTGTATTTCTTAATGTGTTGGTGGTGATGACCCAAATAATGACAGTTTGCATATGAACATGCTACATGCAAGAACTAATGCCTAAATATTAATTTGCAGCCAATACATAGAGAAACTCAGAACTTTTATTCTTTCTCCTTATTCCTTTGTCTTCCTTGACTTTTGTTTTCTTCCATTTTCCTTCTTTTCTTTGAAACAAAGAATAAGTAAACACCTACTATGTGTTAAGTAGTATGATATAAGAAATCTAAATAAGTACAATGAATCTTTTCTAGATTTCAAGACTCAGATTCTGATATAGGCTTGTAGAAAATCAAGCACAATAACTTTGTGTAACATGAAAGATATAACAGAAGATTTTTTTTATTTGAAACCTTTCATATAAAACATTGGATCCAAAGAAAATTTGTTTGTCTCTTTGTAATGTTTGTAAAGATGGATTCATTCTTTTAATTTCTGAGATTGTCTTGAAGGATTAAAAATGTCAACCTCTGTTAATCATTTAGATTTAGAATAGCACATTGATACATTGTGTTTGCAAGTATAATGCAGAAAAAAAGCATACAGTCCCATCTTTGTGGGATGGTATAAGGATAGTGAGACTTCATCAAAATATGATATACTAGATTCCCTTTAAAAATGTAGACTCAGAAATTTGGGGTGAGGGACAGATAATTAGCATGAACATATAATCAGAAATATTAAAGTACAGTGACAAGGATTAAAGATCATGTGAATAAAACTCTTAAGTCATTTGGAAAGGATGTAGCATAGAGTGCAAGGGGGAATTGGGCTAAATTTGAGTTAGAGTCCAGGAGATACACAAAGCCATGATATCACAACCTTGAATAACATGATAAAGAGTTGGGCTTTATTTTGTAGTCTTGAGAGGGTTCTTCAGAGATTATAACCATAGAAGTAGGATAACCATCTCCATATTTTGCAAAGAAGACTCTTTTGTACAGAAGTGATTTTCAATGGGTGACAATTCTACGTCTATAGAAATGTCGGGAAATGTTAACTTCACTGCTTAGGGTGGGGAAGGGTACTGGGGGCATCTAAGGAGTAGAGACCAGGGGCGATGCTAAAAATTGTTAAATGCACAGTACAGTCCTTCACAACAAAAAATTATCCAGTCCAGTATGTTAACAATACTGAAGATGAAAACTCCAATGTAGAGGGTAGATGGTGGGAATGCAACAGGAATACAGAGAGCAGTGTCCAGGGTGAAGGACAATAGTTTATGGTAGCTGAGTATTTACATCACAGGGCATGGAAGTATTAGTTTTGGGGCATGTACTCTGGCAGCTGCACAGGGACCTACACACTCACAAGGAACCACACTTTTTAAATGTACTGCTTCTACTAGAAATTCTTAGTGTTTCAGAACAAGAAGTTCTACATTTTCGTGTTTCACAGGCTGTGCAAATTATGAAGCCAGTTGTAGGTGTTGGACTTTAGAGTTGTTAAGGAGAGTGAATGATAAATGTGGGGTTGCTGAAGAAGAGAAATGAAACTTACTTAATGCCATCTCTCTTAGTAGTAATGTTCTTACTGCATACAAGTGAGAAGTTCAAGTTTTGAGGAAAAGATAATGAGCAAAGTTTCATATATATTGATTTAGAATCATCATTGTATACTTAAGAAAATTTTGCAGTGGACAGCATTCAGAAGGCACAGAGACTTTTAGGAGCAAGGGCTTCTTGAGGCAACCTCCATTAATGTTAATCAGTTATACATCAGAAAGGAAATGATCTATAGTGAGTGCACCATTGAAAATCTCTGGAAATTGACTTTTGGCTAACACAATATTTTAAGGGTGAAGAATGATATATTATCACACATATAGTTAGTATATGCTTCCTGCAAAATGCACAATAACCATTTCATTCTTTTAAAAGAGAATAAGATATGGTGACCTTGTATTTTAAAATCAGAATGTAATAGTTGAATGCTAGAGCGTTCTCTATTTAAGAAAGTTTTTTCCCCCTCCGGAAGCACTTTAGGTATTTGGAAGGAATTTAATCTTCTTCTTGTAAGAGATATTGTGTGGTAACCTATCATGTGTAGTGAGGATAAATGTTTGGCTGAAATACTGATGTTATGTTCACTTTTACCCCCAGATACTTTGAGATAAGGCAATGGCAGATTCTAAACCTTTAGCATAGATTTTCAGAGCTGTTAGTCCTGAAATGGACTTGAAAATATAATTATAACAAAAATTATTACTGAGTTTAAAAAGTGGAAACACTTCAAAAGTTAGTTTTAAAAATTGTGTCTCAGAAGTTGGCCAACAAGAATAGTCTTAACTTACCTAATTATTTTTAATACCTGTGATTCAGGGTGTGTTATCTTTTCTATGCTTTGCACTATGAAAATTCACTTGGAGGACATAATATTTATCATAAAATTAGTATTTTTCTGTTTCATGGATACTGCTTACATGAGAGCTGTTTATAAAAGATCTTTCTAGAGATATTGCAGACTGACTCTCTTTTAAGCTTATCTGTTTTGCTTGTGTTAATTGAATTTTTCCAAATAAATCTTGAATTTTTCAGATTATATGTAAAATATATGCAGTGTATTTCTTTAGGGAAAATTAATATTTTATCTTCAAAACTTTCTATTCAGGCAAAATACTTAGATAAGCTGACATAGTACAAACTTCTATTTATAAGTGGGCATGGTTTATGCTATTCATAATGATCATCTTCAGTGAAACTAACAAAGTCACCAAGTTCCTACAATATTTTGTACCCACTACCAGTAAGGGAATATTCCATACCTGAATGTGGAGCCCTGTTTGCCTTACAGCCTGGACTTGTGTGGGAAAGATGACTACTCTTCTATTCCTCATTCCAAGTTCATAATTTTTCCCCAAAATGTATTTAATACATACCATATGCAAATTAACTGGGGGATATTGAAACCATAATATATACCTTCTCTCCCTGAGGATATTTTTTTTTGGATATTAGAGGCAGTATCATCATAAGAGCCTGTGTTCTTGCTGCAGAATAATAAAATTAAGTTTATTTGGTTCAACTACTTCGCATTAGTCTTCTTAAATATAATGGACGAGATCTTCCTGTTTTATATACAAATACATGGAGGTTAAATGAGCCACTAAAAATGGTTACTTGTTGAAAAATCAACAATACCAAAGCTCTGCCTTTTTCCTGAACTGCTGAATCTTTACCACTGGCCAGGATAAAGACTTCTTCTTTGGCTTCATATACAGACACCTAATGCAGGCAACTACAGACCATATCCAGAAACATCACACTAGCATGAAAATTCCTTGGTGGGAAGAAATAAAATCTATCTTTCCCACTATTTCCCCCAGTATACTGGTTCATGGTACATGAGGCATACACACTCAAAATCTTTCTGAGTATTTAATCCCAGGGTGTGAAACTTATCATGGAATCTGCTGGGACATTTGCTCTAGGAATGCTGAAGACTGTTTCTAACCTTTAAATTTCAGATTATATTCAAGAACTCTCAGGCAGACTTCCTCCATGTCTCTACTTTCCAGGAAATACTCTAGTGATGCAAACATATAGTCAGTCATTCTGCTTCTAATCAAAACAAACTAAAGACATAAGTAAATCAACTTCTGATACTGCAGTATTGAAGTCACACCTATAAAACAATGTTTGACCTTAAAAAAGGAACCAAAGACCAGACACCCTATACCTAATAGAAGAAAAAGTAGGCCCAAATCTTTATCATGTCGGATTAGGTCCTGACTTCCTTCACCAGACTCCTAAAGCACAAGAAAGAAAATCAAGAATCAATAAATGGGATGGATTCAAACTAAAAAGTTTCTTCTAGCAAAGGAAATGATTAATAACGTGAAAAGAGAGCTCAGAAAGTGGAAGAACGTCTTTACTACATGTACATCAGATAGAGCACTAATTTCCAGCCTATATAAAGAACTCAAAAAACTTAACAACAAAAAAACAAATAACCCAGCCAATAAATGGACTAAGGTACTGAACAGACACTTATCAGAAGAATACATACAATCAACAAATATATGAAAAAATGTTCAACATCTCTAGTAATTAGAGACATGCAAATCAAAACTACTCTAAGATATCATCTCACTCCAGTCAGAATGGCAGTTATCAAGAATACAAACTACTATAAGTATTGGTGAGGATGTGGGGGTGGGGAGGGTGTACACTCATACTAAGCTGGTGGCAATGCAAGTTGGTGCAAAGAATCTGAAAACTAGTATGGAGATTCCTCAGAAAACTGGGAATGGAACCATCATTTGACCCAGCTATCCCACTCCTCAATCTATACCCAAAGGACTTAAAATCAGCATACTATAGTTGCACAGCTGCATCAATGTTTATAGCAGCACAATTCACAATAGCAAAATTATGGAACCAACCTAGATACCCTTCAGTATGGGTAAAGAAAATGTGACATATATATACAATGGGATATTAGTCCGCATTAAAAGAGAATAAAATCATGGCATTTGCAGGTAAATTAATGGAATTAAAGAATATTATGCTAAGTGAAATAAGCCAATACCAAAAAAACAAGGGCCAAATGTTCTGATAAATGGATGCTGATCCATGATGTGGGGAGGGGGCATGGGAAGAATGGAGGAACTTTGAATTGGGCAAAGGAGTGGGGGTATGGGGATAGAAAAGATGGTGGAATGAGAAGGACTTTATTACCCTAGGTACATATAAGATTGCACAAATGGTGTGACTCTACATTGCCTACAACCAGAGAAATGAAAATTTGTGCTCCATTTGTGTACAATGAAATGAAATGTATTCATGCATTCTACTGTCATGTATAATTTAAAAACTTACAAATGTTAATATAAATATATTGGAAATTTTTTTAAAAAAAGAAAATGGTTTTAGGCATTAAAAACTCATTACAGACATGTGGATAAAAGTACCACATGTGTTGTGCTTGTGTGTGTGCATATGTATGTACACACATGTCTGTCTTTGTGTGTGTGTGTGTGTGTGTGTGTGTGTGTGTGTGTGTGTATGTGCTTGGAGAGGATGATTTCAACAAAAGTTAGATAAGTTTAACCATAGGGTTAGGTTTAACCTTGGTTTGAGCTAGTTATCATGAACTACAGTTATAGTGTTTTCTTCTAACCCTGACCCTGAAAATTATGCTAATAAATATTGTGGATCCAGATGGATAAAATTAGACAGATTGCATGCTGCTTATATGACAATGGAGATTTTTTATCATTAACAAGGATTTTGTAGCCTAAATAATCATGCCCTTCCCCTGCTGAATTAAGTAATAGGTAATATTATATCAAAGAAATATAGTGCCTCATTTTCCAATATTTATGTAAAAATGACAAATAACACGGAATAAAAAAGAGGAAATGTAGTGTTACATTTCCACCTTGCCGTTTTTGCGATGCTGGGTTTTCATTTCCCTCAAAGAGATGAATGCATTATTTTTAAAGAGAGATTAGGGAGGAAAGACAGTCTGCTTTCATTAACACTGCATTTTGCAATTTCTGTCAGAATATTTTAGGACCTTCAAAACACTTCAATGCCTTTAGTTAGGAACTTCTGTTTTCATAATTATAAAATCTTGAACTAGCTTGTATTCCACTTTCTCTCTGTTCAATATATTTGCTAATATTCTAGTCAGTTGCAGGGCTTTTGCCATTCTGCATACCAGAGCTGTTTGGTCAATCTAGGTCTTTTGCTGCTTGCTTTCCGTTCAACCTTATTTTTCAAGTTTATGTTCACATTGCAACCTAGAATTCCTCTACATACTGACCTGGATTTTAAAAAAACAAAACAAAACAAACAAACAAACAAATATAAATACCAAGTTTACGTTGGTAGGAAATAACATTTTTATAATTTTCCATTAGAAAATATATTACTTATGTATTCATTAAGTTTGAACTCGATTTTAATGCTTTATACAATTTAAGCTAAAATTATGATAAATAATCACATTTTTTCATGACATTTTATATTTTCCTTTGCATATTATTCTAGAATGTAAGGGGTGAATGAGGAAAAGTAATCATGCTTCTGTGTGAATTCAGTATGGGAGCAATTAGAGGGTCGTGTTAGTACTGTGATCTCCACTTTGAGTTGTTAAGGTATTGCATAGTGTGGTGGCTTAGACTTTGAGGAAGGACATACTCTGGAACCAATTTTCTCTTCTGTGAAGTCCAGCTCTTAGGGCTTCCTTTGCATGTCCCCTGGTAAGCAGTTGGGATAGCTGGTTAAGTCCTTTGGAGGCACAGGTCCCTTACCTATATAAATGGGAGCAATAACTATGCCTCCTTCATGGACTATCCTAAATATTAATTTGAAGAAAGAGCTGGGCACACATTTAATAGTCTCAAATGCTAGTTTTTTAATTTATTTAAACTAATTTCCCAAATTTGAAATACATTTCCAGAAAGTCTTATTTAGTGTATTTTTGTTCTATTCCTTCTAAGAACTTTAGTTTTATTGTTGTTTTATGGGTTTTGTTTAAAAAGTGACTTTACCAGCAAGGTTTCTTCAATAACTAGGACTTCTTAAAACATAATCAGAGCTATTTCTATACTTAGATTCATAGGTAAAAGTTCACCATCTCTTTTATACATACAGCTTGCCTTTGTTTTTATAATTTAGTGGATTCAACCTTTCTTTTCTCCCTCTAAGTTACTTTCATCACAATTTTCTTAAGTATATATTCCTATGGTAACTGTACTATTTATCTATCAATTAAGGTCTTACTATTTTTAACTACACTATTATTTTTAATTAGGATTGTATCATATTTGTTTCTCTCTCATTAAAAAGTTGCATAAGTTTTTTTTTTTCTGGGTGGCCCTGGATCCTATTTTCATTACCCTATTCTTTCAAGTGCATGGTATTAAAGAGAAGAAACTATTTTTTGTTTATTTTATGTGTGTTCATTGCAAAATGGCAGAAATTCAGATAATAAGTATGTGATTTATAACACTTAGACTACTCTTCAGTTTATAGAAGTTGATTATATTCGAAGCTTATATATGTTCTTCATTTCCTTTTACCTAACCTTTTCACCAGTTTCACAGAAATCCCCAAGTGTTGCTAATTAATGATGAATATCAAGTGCTGAAAACTCAAAATCAGTCTCTACTGACACATCTTAACTAGTCTATAAACAAGATTGGACTAGAAACTTTTAATTATAACAACATATTTTCTAATGTCTAGTGTTCTTCATTTATGGCAAATGAAGAACAAATTACTTAGCCTACATAATCCTTATTATGATAGATATCTCAATGTCCATATGGATAATATGAATCCTTCTCATTCCTATCCTGCATGGCATTAAAATTATTTTGTAGTTATTTTTCTGCACAAGTAGTAATACACTTTTTGTACATGTTATCTCAATGTAAAGGGGGTAAATGATACAGAGGAAATAGATCAAATCTCCACAAAAAGCTAGAAATCTTTACGGATGTCCAGGGATACCTATGCCAGATTGCTCATTTCATTTTCCCAAGGAACAAATTATTTAACTGATTTTTAATGCATTCATGAATGTGGAGAAATACAGGCTTCTGGCACTATGACACCCAAAAGTAAAATGACAGAATGTAATTCTTCATCCTTGTTGCCTCTGAAGCAACAATTATTATTTTGAGCAAGACCTAGGAAAGACGTGGATCATGGAGATGTGTATGAACAAGTGACACACTAGAATATGTGTACTTTCATACTAACAGTCACAATTCTTTAATTATTGCTGTTGTTTTTAAACTTAGAGTTGAAAGACTAGATGCTTAAGAGTTATTTTTCATAATAAAGATAATAGATAACTATTATCAAGGATATCTCTGTGCTAGGAACAGATAACACCAGTTTCCTTACTCATTTTGTTTTCCCTCACCAATTTATTATTATTACATCTTTTTTTATTAAAACTTTTTTTCAGTTGTAGATGGACATAATACCTTTATTTTATTTATTTTTATGTGATGCTGAGGATCCATCCCAGTACTTCACACATGCTAGTAAGTGCGCTACCATTGAGCCACAACCCAAGCCCTTATTATTACATCTTAAAGATGAAAAAATAAAAAAATAAAAAAATAAAAAAAAGACTAAGACTTAAAAAGAAAAGTGGAAATATCTCCTGACTCCTATAGACAGGTGCAGAAGACATGGGTCCTCCTGGAACCCTGACCCAGGGATGAGCATTGCAAACACAGGCTGTGATGTTAAAAACCCTGTGATCACTGCCTACCTGTATGCTGGCAATGCATTTGCATTTGAGTGCTAAGTGTTACAAGTTCTCTTCTCTATTACAACTCCAACTAGGCTGCAGCTTCCAAAAAGTTTTCCTTATTTCATAAGTATACTCTCCTGCCCCCCCACCCCAAAACAAAACAAAACAAAAACAAAAACACAGCTTCAGCTCTGGATATTTTGTCGAGGCAGGAAACTGAAATCCAGTGAATATACACACTGCCTCCTATTTTTTTGTCCAAATTTCCTAGCCTTTTAAGTATCAGTGTATTTGTAAAACAGGGAGAAAACTTTTTATTTCTTAAATTCTCTCAATGAGGCATATATTTTGTTGAGTTATACTTTCCTTTTGTGAAAGTTTTTGAGTCTTTCTGCTATTGGTTTTATTCTATCAGACAATGATTCATATATATATATATATATATATATATATATATATATATATATTAACAATAATGTGCTTTTTTTTGTCAAACTGAAAGCATCTCCTCTTAAAACAGGAAAAAGAGAAGGATATCCACTTTCACCACTCCTATTCAACATAGTCCTTGAAACTCTAGCCAGAGCAATCAGGCAAGAGAAGTAAATTAAAGGAATACAAATAAGAAAATAAGAACTCAAACTATCTCTAGTTGCTGATGATGTAATCCTATATCTAGAAGACTTCTAGAACTGATAAACATTTTTAGTAAAATAGGAAGGATCAATACACATAAATCAACCACTTTTCTAAACTCCAATAATGAATCTGCATAAGAAGAAATTAGGAAAACCATTCCATCTCAAAAACCTCAAAAATATTGGCAAATTAATTTAGCAAAAGATGCCAAGGACCTCTACAATGAAAACTATAGAACACTAAAGAAATGATTTGAAAAAGACCTTAGAAGGTGGAAAGATTTCCTATGTTCATGGATAGGAAGAATTAAAATTATTAAAATGGCCATACAACCAAAGCATTATACAGTTCCAATGCAATCCCCATCAAAATATCAATGAAATTCTTCACAAAACTAGAAAGCATTCCTTAAATTTATTTGGAAGAATAAAAGGTCAAGATAGTCAAAGCAATCCTGAACATGGGTGATGCAGGAGGCATCACAATATCTGATCTCAAATTATCCTACAGAGCTATAGTAACAAAAACAACATGGTACTAGCACTAAAATAGACATGAAGACCAATGGAATAAAATAGCAAACAGAGATAAACCCATATAAATGCAATTATCTGATATGTGACAAAGGTGCCAAAAATGTTTGTTGAAGAAAAGATAAGCCTTTTAAACAAATAATGCCAGGAAAACTGGAACTGTATATGTAGAAGAATGAAACTTGAACTCTATATCTCACCCTACACAAAAGTTAACTCAAAATGGATCAAAGACATAGGAATTAGACCTGAAACTCTGTAACTGCTAGAAGAAAATGTAGGCCCAATATTCAAACGTATTGGCACAGGAACTGACTTCCTTAATGAGATTCCTAAAGTGTAAGAAATAAAATTAAAAAACAGTAAGTGTGATGGCATCAAATTAAAAAGTTTCTGAACAGGAAAGTAAACAAGACAATTAAGAATATGAAGAGAGAGCCTACAGAATGGGAAATCTTTGCCACCTGCTCTTCAGACAGGGCGTTTATATCCAGAATATATAAAGGACTCAAAAGCTTGACACCAAAAAATCAAATAACTCAATTAAGAAATGAACAAAAGAACTAAACAGATGCTGCTCAGAAGAAGAAATAAAGTTGGCCAACAAATACATAAAAAAATATTCAACATCTCTAGCAATCAGGGCCATGCAAATCAAAAATACATTACCACAGATGAGAGTGAAGGGAGGGTTTGAGGCATGGGGGTAGGAATGATAGTGGAATAAAGTGGACATTATTACTCTATATGCATATGTGATGTCATGAACTGTGTAACTCTACATCATGTACAACCAGACAAATGAGAAGTTATACTCCATTTATGTATGATGGGTCAAAATGAATTCTGCTGTTATGTATAACTAATTAGAACAAATAAAAAAAACTACACTGAGATTTTATGTCATTCCAGTTAGAATCACAATTATTATTAAGAATACAAATAATAATGTGTTGGCGAGGATGTGGGGGTAAAGAATCACTCATCCATTTTTCATGTTACTGAAAATTAGTGCAACCAGTCAGGAAAGTAGCCTGGAGCATTCTCAAAAAACTATGAATGAAAACAACCACATGATCTTGCTATCCCACTTCTCAGTATACATCAAAGAGATCTAAAATCGGCATTCTGTAGTGGCATAGCTACATCAAGTTTATAGCAGCACAATTCACAACAGCCAAGCTATGGAACCAACCTTAATGCCCTTCAAAAGATGAATGGATAAATAAAATTGACTATTACTCAACTATAAAGAAGAATAAAATTATGGCACTTGGTAGCAAGTGAATGGAATTGGAGACCAGCTTACTAAGTGAAATAAGCCAGACCCAGAAAGTCAAATGTTCAGTGTTTTCTCTGATATGCAGAAGCTGGGTCTAAACAAAGAAGAAAAAGAGAGAGAGAGAGAAAAAAGGAATAGGAGGAGAAAAAAATTCCATTAAAATAGAAGAAAGACCAGTGGACAAGATGAAGAGGACTGAGGGGGGAGGGCAATAAAGAATCAAAGCTGACTTTCCTATGTACATATATGAATATACCACAGTGGATCTTATGATCATGTGTATATATAAGATGCTATCCCCCCAAAAAATCTAGAAGTAAATAAATGAAAAAGCCATAGAGTACCAGAAAGGGAACAGGGAGAGGTAGGAGAGGAAGGAAAGAAGAAACACTGGGAACTGAATTCGAGTAAACTATATTCCATGTTTTGCAGATTATGTCAAAATGAATTCTAATGTTATGTCTAACTAAAAGAATCAATAACAAAATACTGCCAAAAATATTTTTTTTGTTTTTCAAAGGGATGAAATATAGGTTTTAGGGTCCTGAGTTTTAATTCACTTGACTATAATTAACGTATGTAAAACATAGTGCATATTTTAATGGATAACATCACTGCAGTATACATGCACTTTTGTAATATTCTTATAACAATAGGATCATTGAGACATATGCTAACTTATTGATTTTATTTTATTTTAATTAACTTACATGAAAGTTACCTTTAAAGTAACACACCCAAGGCAGAAGTCCATGGTGTAGTTAATTACTCTTATTGATTTTCAGTATTCATAATGCACTATAAATGGATGACATTTTGCCATATTCTCTTATTGTTTTAGAACTCTTACACAATTATCCCATTTTACTCTTTTCTTTATCTAACCTAGTCATTGTAGTATTGAATGCCTATTGTCCTAACAGAAAAAACTGGAACTACCCATTTCAAGTTTCATCCTAATAAAAGCAATCAATGCTAGGTATTCATATTTAGTACATATAATACATACTCATATTTATACATAACATGTAGATAAATGTAGGTTTTTCCATACTCTATTCTTGAATGTGAGATTCCTTGGGAGTTGAAAAAAGGGTTTAATTACTCTGTATGACTCAATGACATAAGAGGGTTTCATCTGAATGCTGAAAACCAGAAACAGAATCATAGTACAGTGGTCAAGAGCTAAAGGAACAGCAACAAGATAAAAGATTAGGGCTTCATACACTATTTTAATGATAACCCTCTATTGCTATTTTTGTTTCAACTTTTCTTTGATCCACGCATGGTTTTTTCACTTTAATTAAGAATTCTTGAATATGGATTTTTGGGAATGTCTTAGGATTGATAGCCTTGGGATGACTTATTAGTAGAAAAAAAGAAGTTTCTATTAAAATGGTGCACAGAGAGTCCAAGACCTGTGCTTTACCTAGGAGTAACCAGAATTAATTTAGAATACAAAGTAAATTATATAACACATCATCTTTCTGACTCTGTGGCCTTGATTCCTACAGTCTATAGGCCTCACAGTGGACAGTTTTGCAGTATCTAATAACATTAGCTTTGGAGGGTGTGGGTGGATATAATTATGTTGGTTCTATCACTTAAGAATGTCTTTTATACCATTAAATGGCAATCTATTAGAATTCCATAACTGGAAGTAGAGATTTAATATGGGTTAATTCTATATGCTGAATTAGCAATTTTAAAAAAGAATGTCTAAAGGCACACTAACTATTTCTTAAACCAAAATGAAATGATAAAATCAACAACAACAAAAAGTAATGGCATAATAATCTTCCCTGGGTTCACTTTACTAATTAAGTATAGTCTGATTTTATGCCCATGAAGTTCAGATTAGTTTTATTTTTTTCTTTCTGAAAATGCATCTAATAAATCTTAAATTATTGATAATATTTGACATGTATCACTTCAGTGTTTACTAAGGATTTCTAGGACATTTTAAAATTTACATTTCATTATTTATATGACATTACTTTAGATAACTTTTGTTTAATATTTCATGTATCTCATGGGTCTTTTTTTTTTATAAGAACACAATCCATTTTTATTTACTTTTCACTAGTTTAAATCTCTGATGGATACAAGATCACATGAATACTGTGTCCAATTGCCTCAGTAGGAAGTTCACTTTGGAATTAGGCAGGAACCACACCACTGATTCCATGGATACAAGTTACCTTTCCCCAGGTTACAAGTTGAGTTTATTGCCAGAAAACACTGTATTTTTTTTTCTTTTTGTTTGCCTTCTATAAGCATGTATTTTGCTCAAGTTGAATTCAGTTTCATCTTGGGTACAAACACGGTCAGTTTTAAGAAGAGCTGTATGCTCCTTTTTGGTTCCAGAGGCTCATTTATAGTCAGTCCAAATGGCCATGCACATGAGCCTTTCAGAATTCCTGTTCCCAGTAGTCCTCCACAGGCTTCAAGATGGTGGAAAGAGAATTCATATACATACCTAACCAGTCCTTCAAAATAAATACTACTGGGTAATTTTAAAATCAAGTTGTATTTATCTCTAGGTACATTGTATTTGGGAAATAATCCTAAAATAAGTCATTAATTTTCTATATTCTATCTTCCCCATGTCCTTCAACAAAAACTCACAGAAAATACATGCATATACTCTCTTTCCTCAAAGTAGCAAAATAAACAAAACCAAAATCAATGAATAACACTGTTAAATAACAAGTTAATGTGTTCAGTCTTTTTCAATTTTAAAATATTTAAAAATTTTCTCATTTTTAATTCCATTAAAATGCAACTAAAAGAAATTATTTGCTTAATCTTTCAAATAATATTTCTCTTTGCAAAACAAGGAAGCTGTATTTTCTACAATCTCCCCTCTTAATTACTGTTCAATATATACTGCATCAAGAAAACATATTTTAATGTACTCAGAATAAAATTTGTCCATAAATTATTAGCAAATTGATAGAAAAGAATAGTTATGGACAAATTGATAGAAAAATATTCCAACTGCAATGCTCTTAGATAAATCATAGTTAATTGTACATGGAAATCCATTAGCTTTATTAGGATACATAGTTAAATGACTAATTATGTTGAAAATGCAATAGTACCCTTAAACATATGTTCACTTACCAAAGCCCTGGAAGGTGGCCTGATTTGGAGGTCGTTTGCTAAATCTTATAAAAGATCTTTATATAAAAGATCTTTATATTTCATCTCATCTTTAAAATGTGAAGGTAATATGTAAGTAAGGTATGTTTTATGTCAGAATAATTAATTACTTTCAAAAAAAGCATATGTTTTCTCTCTTTGTTGGACAATAACAGTGTAAATCATTTGAGGTTTGTTGAGTATTGAATTTGATGATAACTACTGAGGTATTCTTTTTATGTACTGATGATAAAACTAAATTTGGAAGCCATCCTTATTTCCACAAAAAAAAATTATACCTCTACCAAACAAACAATAACAACAAAAGAAAAGAAAATCTTCTAAACACATTCTAGTTTCTTCCCATTTTCGCTCTAGGTTAATTTCTGTACATTCTCTGTGTATCTTATACTTTATATTATGTTTCTCTAGTAAATGTGCATGTCCTCCTTCTTATCTAAAAGACCCATGATAAAGCCCATTTTTTTTGCAGACCACTTGAGAGTGCTGGTTTTCAACTGACAGCACATGATTTCATCAGCCTTGAAGTCCACCTGGAGGACTGTGTATGCCATCCCTGCCACCTGGACTGGCACCTGCTAAGATCATTGATGCTTTTCTAATTGCCAAATCTATTCAAGCCATTCTGTCTTTCTAAGTTGGATCTCAGAATCACTGGACTATATTGACCATTTCTTTCTCCTGGTACCTTCCTTATTTGTCTCAAAAGCAAACCACAGGGTGTCATCTCTGCTCTCTCTCAATGGCTCCTTTCTTCCCTACACATTCCTCAATCTTGGATTCTATGAAAGTGCAGTTGTCCACTCTCCTCTCTTCTTCTTCTACCCACTGTCCAGAGGGCCACTCCATACATTCCCCAAGGTTTTCCGTCTGTAAAACAAATGTCACAATTACAGGTTCATCTATCTGGCTTGTCTGGTTTATATTGTCACTTGGTTTATTGCATCAGCTACTCCTTCAATGTGCATCAATTCTACTTTCTGCAGCTGCCTTTCAAAACTGCAACCATCCCATCCATAGTATTTCCAAAGCACTCCTCGCAGTATTTCCATGAATCACTTTAGTAGTTCAATCCAATTGAGAGCATAGACTGAGTCTTATTCACTTCTATATCTCCAGCAGCTGGTATGATGCCAGACACAAGGGGCTGCCCAATAAGCATTTGCTGAATAAATAACTTTTCTCTTTTCCTTGCTTCTCACATTCAACTGCCTCTATTGAGTTTTGCAGCTTATTCTTGAATTCTTGAATATATAACCTATGTCACCACAGAAATCTATACATCTATCAAAGAGCTAATCTCCTTTTTTCAGACAATATCTAATAATGCATTCATTCCTTCTCTATATGGGTGTAGATTATAAAATGCATAATTTCAACTTTTGGAACCTTTAATGCCCCCAGCTTATCAGACCTAGGGACCCCAGGTCTGGACTCTGAACTTGTTAGGTCTGCTGAACTCCGTCATTACTTTGAGTCTTCTCTATTTTTTCACTCTCACTCTACAAAACAGCCCACCCAACATTCTTTCCACATGTGTGCTCCTACATCAATGAGCTGAGGACTAGGAGAGTTGAGGACTGGAGAATAATTTGAACCTCTAGAAGTATGGTTTCTGAGCTCAGCTGGGCCCTGCACAACATCCGGCATTTTTCTCCATGCAGTTGGTCCACTTGGCCTTTCCATCAGAGACTGCTCAAACCTGCTGCTGCCTTCTCCACATCCCTCTCCTGCCTGTCTTACTCAACAGGCAACCACTATCCTAACTCTTCAGAAAGCTGAAGCCGCTGGACATGGAAGCCATCACTACCTCTTAACTCCACCACCTTGAATGGCTAACTGTGCGTAGTTTAGTGCTGCTTTTCCCTTGGGGGAGGTCTGATTTATGTCTACCTACCCATGATATTCTTAATCCTGCCCACTTCTAAATCCTCTTGCATTTTGCTCTGTCATTTGTCCTGCCTTTTTCTAAGGACACTTTCCCGTTAAGTCAAAGCACACTCAGTCTCTGATTCCATTACTAAAGCCTTCAACACTGCTTGGTCCTCAGAGTCCAGGGATTTTCAGGTTTCCATTCCTTTCTAACCTTTCCTTGTGTTTTAATTATGTGATCCTAGCTCTCTCTGATAAATTAACAGAGTTCAAACCTCTATCTTCAACTCTGATAGTACTCACAAATTCAAGGTATATATACATCCTCCACTGCTTGTGACAGTTGCCCAAAGTATGAAAAATTCTAACTGAAATCTTTCCCATCATTTTTGTCTGAGTTTTTTGTTTGTTTGTTTTTATTGTTTATTTATTTATTTTAGAGAGAGAGATAGGGAGAATTTCAATATTTATTTTTTAGTTTTTGGCGGACACAACATCTTTGTTTGTATGTGGTGCTGAGGATCGAACCCGGGCCGCACACATGCCAGGCGAGCGCGCTACCCGTTTGAGCCATATCCCCAGCCCCTTGTTGTTTTTATTTTTTATTCTTATTTTTTTCAGTGCTGACAATCAAATCCAGGGCCTTAAAACCCAGCTTCCTCCACACACCCATTTTAACCCACCCCAAACTGGCTCATTCTCTTGCTCCTTCTTTCACTGATAGTCCCCACTCTCCCGCCAACAGTTGAAACCAGAAATTCAGGGACTGTGACTGACTGCTTCCATTTTCTTACCCCCAATATCTTGCTGAATCCCAATTCTTCTCCGTTAACTTCTTGCAGTCTTTTTTCAAATACATCCTCTCCCACTTCAATTTACTGCATAATCTTGGTTTATGCCTTCATTATTTCTTACCTAGAATCTTTCTAGGGCCTCCTAACTGTCATCCCTTCCATCATTTTTTTAAAATTTCTGATAGTGAGGTCTAGTTCATCAACTCCACCAACTCTCAAATGCTATTTTTATTTTCTAGATTGTCTGCTTTGATTGTTGGAATAATTTTCTGGAGCCAAACCTCCAACTCTCTACATGTTCATGTTCCCTCTGTGCTTTTGCAACATGTTCTATTTACTTCTGCTTAGGGTACAGTCAATAATGCATTATAATTATTACCTCACACATGTGCCACTCTCATTATACATTGAAACACTTGTAGGAGCCGACTCACTTATTTTATTCCTAAACTTTAAGGTTTTTCATATACTGCCAGGAGCTCCATAATTACTTTTATAACATGAATGAATATTTTTGAAAATTTGTGAAAGAATTTCAACAATAATATTGGTAAGTTTTCACAATCATGGTTATTGCTGACTTCAAAATTCACAATTCATTTTTCTCTGTCTCCAGTTTTATGCTAAACTGCCAATTAAACAATGTCCTAATCAAAGGTATTAACTTCAATATCTGTTTCTCACTTTATTTTTAATACTGTTCAGGACATCTACTATTGATTCAAGTAGGTATTGAGCAAAAAGCTACCAGGAACTAATGTGAGGATAAATTCATTCTTGTGTCCATTATAAATGAAAGCACTTTCCAGGATCCTATAGACATGGGAGTGTCTTGGATGCACCACCCGTGTAGTTGGGCTTTGGGGTCTTCTTGAACTTATTCAGAAAAAAACTCATGAATTATTATACAAACCTCCTGAAACCACCAGTACTCCAATTCCATGACCCTATCACATTTACCTGAATGTTAGGAGCAAGAAAGAGTGACAATAACTTACTAGGGGAAATTGGACATTATCTATAAATTTGGATCATCTTTAGTCAAGTGCAGTGATGCACATCTGTAATCCTAGCTACTTGGGAGGCAGAGACAGGATATAAAGTTCAAAGTTAGCCTTGTCAATCCTGTGTCAAAATAAAAAAAAAAAATGAAAAGGGCCAGGGATGTAGCTCATTGGTAGAGTACCCCAGGTTCAATCAAGTTCCAGTACCAAGAAATATATATTTGGTATCTCAGTAAATAGCTAGTGCTTTGCATTTAACAAGCCTACACAAATATATTCATTTTGATTCCATGACAGTCTTTAGCAATCATTTCAGTCTGGTATTTTTAATTTTCTTTATTTGTCTTGAGATTTCACTTCACTGTATACACTCCTACCAACCAAATGTTGTATTTATTTTGTGAGTCAAAGACTATTGGTTTTTTGCTTTTTAAGTAATGCATATTAGATTTGGTCCTGGTCATCTCTAGCTCCCTTGTCCTACCTTTCCCTTTATCACTGGCTCCATGTGTATTAATAGTCCTTGCTACATAGCCCTTCCTATTCCATGAAGTCCCAGAGCCTTGTGTGCCAGCACCACTGCGGAATAAGCTCTTTTTGGAGCTCTCCCATTTAAGCCAGTCACCAGGCAGGTCCATTCTTTTCTAGAGGAGTAAAAAGTTCTCCTTCTACCGGGAGTGTGAAAGTTCATAACACAGTCCAGAGAGACTGGATTGCCTTCCTTCTACACTATCACAATGGGCTATGTGTTCTGTTTCCTTTATTGACTGATTTTCTTCTGACGGCATCTAATTATTTTGATGCCCAATGAGTCCAATACATTGTTTAGATCCCCCATTATCCTTGGTGACATCCTTAGACTCAAGTTCTGTTTTCTAACATGTTGATTCTCATTGTTTTAAAACTCTATTTCCTTCATTCAGTGGTGCCTTGTTCTTGCATTGCTCCTCTCAGCCAAACCCACTTCACTGTGCTCTCTGGTTCCCATATTTTATGGCAAACAAAGTCCCCTCCATTCTATACACTTTTATGAGTATTCTTCCAACTCTTGGCCTTAACTGGAACTTGGTTTACCAACAGAATATCAATTACCAAATAAATATAATTAAAAGAGAATCTCCTCAGATTTCATTTACTCCTAAATGCACTACAGTTTGTAGTGCACTCACATTATACCACTTTGTCAAAGTCACAATTAAATCTCTTGTCATAAACCTGATCCACTTATTAAACTTTTTTCACCTGACTTCTCTATAGCCTTTGAAAACACTGTCTGCTTTCTCCATCTTGAAACTGTCATTTCCTTGTCTTACATAAAAGCAACTGTCCCAGTTTCTCTTAGTCAGATATAGGAGTTATTTCTTCTCTGTATCCTTTACAGCACTTGCTTGAGCCAGTCCCTTAGTATTAGTGGACTGGATGGTTATGTTTTAGATCCTCTTTTCTCTTTTAAGTCTGGAATAAAATTGGGCTCTTTCCCTCCCCAAGGATAGTTTTCACCTTATGACGCCAATTGACGTTATATATTGAGTTTTGCCAATTGTATGTCTCCAGCCCTGTTCCCTGTCCTTTCACTGGATCTCTGGACAAGTGTATCCAAACAAGTAATAAACATCCACACTAGGATGTCTTATAGGGACTTAACTTTTTAAAATTTTAATTTTTTATTAGAGCTTTATAATTATACATAATAGTTTGGTTCATCCCAACAGACTCATACATGCATGGAATTAATTCTCTTTCAGTTCATGAACTCCCCCCTTTTCCCTCCCACTCTCCCCTCTCCCATTCTCGTTTTTCTACTCTACTAAACTTCCTTTTGCTTGTCTATTTATTTATATTTGATTGGTTCTTTGTACCTATGCATAAAGGTGAAGTGGGAGTTCACATTTTTAATGCTTGAAATTCATGAATGGATGATCCATTTTTTTTTCCTCTTTTACCCATGCTTGCTTTTCCTTCCAAGTTCCTGATTTTAGAAAATGGCACATCATTCTTCTAATGGAACAATCTAGATACCTGGACATCATTCTGACCTCCTTTTGCCATTTTCCCCTCTGTTTATCTACCAATTCCTTCCTTCACCTGCCATATTTCTCAAAGTGTCCATTTATAAACATCCTTTATGCCACAGCCATAGTCCTGGTACCATTCTCCCCTGCCTGGGTTATGCCTCATGGCTTTGCATGGGGTCTCACTCCCTCAAGTTCTATTTCTCTTGAAGCTGTTTTGACACTGAAGCCAGGATGACCTTCCTAAAACACACATTTAAACAACCAGCACCCTTGATTAAAACCTCTAAATAGTTTTCCATTGCTTTCAAGGCAATACTAGATATCTTTTGACTATTGTCCTCTTTGCACACTTGGAAATCCATGCCATTCATGCTTAAGCTGAACTTCTTTCAAGGCTTGTGTTGTTATATGGTTTCCTTTGCTTTGAATACTCTTCTACTGTCTCTCCTTGTGGTGGTCTTCATTACTGAATGCATTCTGTGATTTTCTCCAGGTCACAGTTTACATTGTGATTTTGCCTGGGAATACTCACCCATCTTTCTAGATGGGGTCAGCTATTCCATTTACACTCTCATATATATAAAATGCTTCCTTAAAAGTTCTTACTCTATTGGATGCCCCCTTTACTGAAGTTTAATATTTTTAAGATTGAACTGATTACTTTACTCATAATTCCATTCCAGTACTTAGCATAGGAAGTAGGCAGAAGTCTAAGAATGACCCCCAATTACCCTTGTACTTATATAATTTCCAACACCTGAGGGTGGGAAGAAACTGTAAATGTGACTCAATATCATCCCAATGATGAAGATCATGCATTATGTGATAAAAGGCAGACACATAATTAAGACTAATAATCAGTGAACTTTAGATTAATTGAAAAGGAGATTATTGGCGTGGGCATATTCCAATTACACAAGGCCTTTAAATGCAAAATTTTCTCTAGAGGAAGAAAAAGTCAGAGAGATGCAAAGCATGAGAGAGATTCATCATCATTTCAGTTCAGCCAACAACCTGTCCTAAGTTGGAAATAGATACTTTCTCATAACAAGCAGATCAAGTACTTAGCTTTCAGCCTCATAAGACCCTAAGCAAAAAAAAAAAACAATTTAGCTCACTTGGACATCTGACCTAAATGACTATGAGATAATAAGTGGGTGTTTTTTTTATGCCACTAAGTATTCAGTAATTGTGATGGCAGTAATAGAAAAATAATACAGCAACTTCCTAAAACAGTTGTACTTTCACTATGCAGCATGATTTAATTTTATGTTACTTTAAGAATTGAAAAAACATAAAGACAAAATACTCTAAACCTTTCTGTACTTTGAAGTATAACTCTATATTTTTCTTTTTACAATATAAAATGCATATGATTTTAAAGTTAACATTGGATTAAGTATTGAAGTTGATTCATTTGATGTTGCCTGGGTAATTTAAGCAGCATCTCTAGGCCAAGAACTTCTCAATATTAAAGTACATTTAACAAGTCTATTATAAGAGAATATATAATGCATCCATCAAAGAGCTAAAAAAAGACTCCAACACCAGCAGTATTATTAGTAATTCAATAAAAGATCCAGCTCTGAATGCTTGTCATTGGTTTGAAAAGGGTTGGTTCTATTGATGCGCTTGTCTCCCACATACATTCCTGGGTGACTGTCTTAGTGCTCCTGTTTTGACTTGCCATTTTTCCTAGAGGCAACTCTTAAATCTATGTCAGAGCAATGTAAAATGTCTGTTTTTTCAAACAAAGTATTCAAACCACCTGCTGTTCTGGGATTGTGGTTTGATTGCTTGCATTTATATCTTTTTCGATCTCACTCTATTTAGAAAACATTTCCTAAGATAAGAAGGTAAGGAAAGCTACAGAACCCAGATTTAAGTCTTATTTTCCTTTGAATAATCTTAAAAATAATATTTAGAGGGTAGTTTTAGCCAAAATCTAGGGCTGGGGTGTAGGTCAGTGGTGGAATACTTGCCTACCATGCACAAGGTCCTGTGTTCAATCACTAGTACAAACAAACAAATAATAATAATAAAAAGACTCTAGAAGAACCTTTGAAATATGATTGTGTTGGTTCATTTAGATTTTTATTAAAATTTTTAAATATGTCAGTCATGGTAGTGGGCACTTGGAATATAAAAATAAATTAGTCACAGAGAACACCATCTATGGAATAATCACATATATAGCTGGTTTTAATGCAAAAGATACTTTAGTAAAATAACAGCATAAATTAAATAGTAAAAGGACAAAATTTTGCCTCAGGAGTGGATTGAATAGAATAATATTTTTTAAAGAACATGCAGAGAATTTTCCTGAGCTGAGGCTTATGAAAGAATAATCTGTAAATTATAGAATTATAGAAAATTTTCAGGGACAGTGAGTGATGTCATCTAAATGTCATGTAGACTGGAAAATAGGGAGCAGCAAGAGATGGAATTGGAAAAGTTGTGGCAAGAAATGAGAAGAGCCTGAGACTTTCCTATCACAAGCAAACAGGATAGCTTGTCACAGTGTCATGGCTGCTGGTGCAAGACACAAGAGTGCTGTTGAATAAGACACAAGGAGAAAAGGGCATTTTTCTTCTCAGAAAAGGAATATGAATAATAAAATCCTGTTTCAGCTACAAAGCTATACATATTTATTTACACGCATAAAACAAACTCAGATGCTGGATTGTATAAAATCTAAGACAGATTTTGCCAGATAGCCATGAGTTGTAGCCACAAAGAGAGGAAATATTTCAATTGTTACCAGTTAAATAAATAATAAATAAATTCTTACAAACATAACCCAAATCTGAACCATTTTATTTCCCCATCAACATTCATGGATGACATGTAAAATCTCATTTGACCTGTTGGGTATGAAAGAAAAAATTTAATATCAAAATAACTGAATATTCACAAAAATCAATTTAATCAATAAACTGCTACTGCCTATATAAGATTTAAGATTCATACACACATACACATACACACACACACATATTTTTTCAAATGGATCTCTTAAATGCTGTGTCATCAATGGTTCTTACAAGTACTTTTAGCAAATGAAGTGCTGTATTTTAAGGACAGAAAATTTGAATCCCAAATTATCTCTGCTTGAATTAAATGTCTTCAATGTCCTGAATGTATTCAACCAAATTCAAGCTATTTTTAAATTCCATGTTCACTTTTTATTTTAAATCAAATGTGCATGATTTTCTCTGAATTGCCTGTGTTCATGAGCACAAACTCCTACACACAGACACAAATATGGTTGGTTGACCAAAATATTGTTATTTCAGTCTTTGTTCTTTTATAATCAATGCTTGGAGCTCAGCTGTTTTTCTGCATATGTATCCCTCCCCACAGTTTGCCCATGACTCAGTTCTTTTCAGACATTGCTAACTTTGTCTTTGTAAAGCTTTTCTTCATGTCCTATTTCCAACAGGATGTCAGTACCTTTTAAAAATTTGCAATGAGTGCACTTTGTTCTTCTTGCCTAGAACAGAATCATCTTTTCTCTTTGACAAAAAGTTTCTGTTTCTTTTTGATTTTTTTCAGACTTTTCATACCTTTTGAGAAACATTGCACAGAAATTGTATCCTTTTATCCTTCTCCTCCCAGATTGTCAAAATCCATTCATTTCTTTATTTAAAATACTGATACCATTTTGTCTTGAGCCATTGACTATATCTACAATCATAATAATTGCAATAAAAATGCAAGGAGACTTTATATATTTATTATTTGCTTTTCAACAAATTTTAATTGGACAAATTAAATAAGTGTAATGGTAATATTGATAGAAAAAGCACATGGTATCTGTTTTTAAATAGTTAATTCTTGATGGATAATGCAATAGATATCTTTCTGTGGGGACCAGCTCAGGCACTTAATGTAATTAACTAAATGTGACCTGGAGAGAGGTACTTAATAGCTCTGGTCCAGAGTTGTATCACTTCTAAATAAAAGTCTTGATATTTTTAAAGATTTCTCTTAACTTTAAATTTCTATCCTACTCCAAAACTATATTATCTTTAAGATATTAACTTGGCATGTTCTTTAACCTGTACAGTGGCAAATTTAAGTTATAATGAGATTATTTCAAGTACCATTTTCTCTTGACATCACCAGATATATTTATAGAATCTTGAAAGAAAATTTCATTCTGAATATAGGCATTTTCCTAATATTTTTACATTATGGCTCCAGAAAATCTATTTTTTCTTAGCTAAGTTTGGTAAGTTTGGCCTCTTCCAGTACAGAGTACTATAATTGATTGTTAAAGCCTTTTCCTAAAGAAAGTAGATTTTCATTGTAAAGGAGTTTGGAGAATTATTTGATTATCTCTTCCTCTGCTCCATTTGTCAAGAAAAGAGAATCACTTTTAGAGGTGTCTTGGTGGTCTAAATAGTTTTTATCTCCTACTACTAACTTTATACTTTTACATTAAAAATATATTTCTCAGTACAAATAACTCTGTTATAGTTTTTCTGCATTCCAAGTAGAATGTTCAAATGGTACCACATTAAATACTTCCCTATTAAATACAAGGGTTATCAAGCTTGTGTACCTGGCCACCAGCTCCAAATCTGCTAGACATATTAAAGAAATCTTCATGTATAGATTCTATTCAACTGACTTTCAAAAGTAAAAGCCAAATGCTACTGGTTTCGATTAGCATGGAACTCAATAATGAGTTATAAAAATGAAAGCCTAATTTGGTTTAGGGAAAAAAATCTTCATTTCTTTTTTTAAATTTTTTTTATTTATATATGACAATGGAATGCCTTATAATTCTTGTTACACATATAGAGCGCAATTTTTCATATCTCTGGTTATATACAGAGTATATTCACATCAATTCGTGTCTTCATACATGTACTTTGGATAATAATGACCATCACATTCCACCATAATTTCTAACCCCATGCCCCTCCCTTTTCCTCCTACCCCTCTGCCCTATCTAGAGTTGTCTATTCCTCCCATGCTCCCTCTCCCTATTCCACTAAGAATCGGGCTCCTTATATCGAAGAAAACATTCAGCATTTGTTTTTTGGGGATTGGCTAACCCCACTTAGCATTATCTTCTCTAACTCCATCCATTTACCTACAAATGCCATGATTTTATTCTCTTGTATTGCTGAGGAATATTCCATTGTATATATAAGCCACAAAAAATCTTCATTTCATATTGAAATAATTGTAATATTTAATACCAGGAATTTGGATGCACAAAAACTATAATATTGATAACATGTAATGCATGTAATCACTTAATTGATGTGATTTTATCAAAATGAGAAAAAATATGATCAAAGTTGCATAAAAAAAATCAGTAAAGTTTCTTCAAGTTTAGCTGCATCTTTTCGGTCAATATGATCATATGCAGCATGAATATAGTATAAACAATGAATCTGATTTACTTGAAAGAGGAGTCTGAAGACCTGTGTTCTAATCTTGCCTTTGCTGCTAAATTGTCACATCACCTTTACATTGATTATTCATTCTTATAGGACAGCTTTATCTTCTTTGGCAAGGTGAGTGGACTCTCTAAAGATCTTTTAAAAACTTGGACTTTGGTTTTAATTAAAACTTCTTGGTTAGAAAGCCAAGAGGTCTTCAAGTTTTTATCTGTTTTGACTATTACCTAGATTTTCACTAACCACTAAGTAATCTTGGTCATCTTAGTATATTGAGAAAATTCTTTGGGCTTTCAAAATCTAAGTGAAATCCTAATGTTCTCTAAAACATTTTGCATGAATTTTCCAGGTGAAACATTTATACAGAGCCAGTGCTCATCTGATAAAAATACTTAGCATATGAAAAATTATACAAAGATAACATATATCATTATAATATCAAGCAAATAACTGGTCACTAAAACCAGGAAAGCCATGTTTCTTACCCAAAGGATAACCTCCAAAATTCTCCTGCACTAACTCTTATTTTAAGAGTTAGCTTTAACTGGCAATGAACAGGAAAGTGAAGTTATAATAAAGATAAACGAAAAATATTAAAGAAAACACAAAGGTAAGAAATTTGTGTGTTCATGTCTTATTTATTTATTCTAATTTGTTATATATGAGAGCAGAATGCATTTTAATTCATAGAACACATATAGAGCACAATTTTTAATGTCTCTGATTGTACACAAAGTAGAGTCACAGCATTCATGTCTTTACACATATACAGAGGGTAATGAAGTCATCTCATTCCACTCTTTTTCCTACTCTCATGCCCCCTCCCTTCTCCTGCCTCACCTTTGCCCTATCAAAAGTTCCTCCATTCCTCCCATGCTCCCCCCACATCTACATTATGTCTCAGCATCCTCATATCAGAGAAAACATTCGGCATTTGGTTTTTTGGGATTGGCTTACTTCACTTAGCATGATATTCTCCAACTCCATCCATTTACTTGCAAATACCATGATTTTATTTTCTCTTAATGCTGAATAATATTCCATTGTGAATATATACCACATTTTATTTATCCATTCATCTACTGAAGGGCATCTAGATGGGTTCCACAATTTAGCTGTTGTGAATTGTGCTGCTATAAACATTGATGTGGCCGCATGCCTGTAGTATGTTGTTTTCAGTCCTTTGGGTATAAACCAAGGAGTGGGATAGCTGGGTCAAATGATGGTTCCATTCCAAGTTTTCCAAGGAATTTCCATACTGCTTTCCATATTGGCTGCACCAATTTGCAGTCTCGCCAGCAGTGTATGAATGTGTCTTTTCCCCCACAACAACACTTATTGTTGTATGTATTCTTAATAGCTGCCATTCTGACTGGAGTGTAGAGCTCATAAATAGATGATCAGCAAAATTGATAGAATTTAACAGATTATATGTTCAAAACAAACTTCCTAAAAATATACTTCTTACTATTGGGTGTCAAGAATCCTCCCAATAAGAGTGGAGCCTACATTGGCAGCTTAATTGATGCTTTGTGATTAGGCTTTAACTTGATGCATCTGGGGATACTTACCCTCAGCACCCAGCTGTGAGTAAGCAGAGGCTCTGCAAGGAGGAGTTATTGTCTGACAACCCTCACCATGGCTGCAGTCAGAAACTTTACCAGGTGATTAATGCTTTTCTGCCTTTTCACTGAAGTATAAATTATATTCATTAAGAGTTCCTTTTTATATAAATTATTAATTATTTCTCAAAACTCATAATCTATTGATAATAATAGGTTGATTTGCTGCGTCAAATTCGATCCTCTCGTCTGCCAAAGACTGCATTAGCATTTAATAATCAAGAGGCTGTCAGACTTGTTATGTTGTTCACTTTGTGTATCTCCAATTCATTTCACATACTGAATGTGCCTCAAAACTTTTGGGTAAAAATGCTTTGTTTAGATTCCTATAACATGTCCCTTGTATTTATCTTTCTGCTTCATTTTGAAATGTCAGTGCCTAACTGTGTCTGTTTGCCACAGGGTCACCAATTCTTCTTCATCACCATGTTGGATCTAGTGAGTTTTCCATCCATCTGTCTCATTGCTCTGTAGTTCCATTCATGATTCTTCTTTTTCCTTTAGGGCTGTGGAGCCATTCATAGGCTCATTGAGAGGTCACTCGTATGGCTGCATGAATATAAAATTATTCTTCAAAATAACTTCTAAATATTTAAGAATAGAAACATGTCAGCAATATATAGATTTTCTGATGTAGTTGAAATATTAAAGAATAATGTATAGGTGGAACTGAGTTTTAAAAGTTTATAGAATTTATTTTGAAATGGAATCCAACCTGCTTTTTCATTATAACAGGTTAGAAGAACAACCTGGACACTCATGAATAAAAATAGAGACGTTAGCTTTAGTATTCATGTATTTATTCATGTAATTTCAACCTCTAACAGAAAATAACAGTGTCATTAGTAACTATTAATTATTTAGAACATGCTAGATATTTGATTAGATGCTGTCGCTACATTGTTTTTAATGCTTACAACAATCACATGACATAGATACAAAAATTTGCATTTTTTCAGATAAGAAAATGAGGTCTAAAAAATTAAGTAGAAATTTAAGATCAAAAGACTACTCTATTCATTTAGATTTAAATGGTGTTACTGCTTTTGTTACATCAAGAAATTTCCCCTTCTCCAGTCAGTAAAATCACAGAAACAATCCCATTTTTCCCTCTTTTGGCATCAGAGGGATTTTATAAGCTACTCTTCTTCCAGTTTACTAATACATAGTTCTTGGGACTTTTATTGAGAAAGACTATATGGCTAATGAAAGGTACAATGATAATGTCAGTCTGATTTTTATTGAAAATATATATAGTATGGTATGGTATGATTCCTGATTTCATACTTAAGCATATATTTACTTGTTTATAGTGCTTTGGTATGATGTCAGTTGAAAGTAACTCCAAAATACATTTTAAATACCTTATTCAGTATTTACCTCCAAGTTCTTAAAGATCCATGGAAAAACCATACAACCACATTATACTCATTGATAATTTTTTTATTACATTTTTCAAAATTGTTCTCAACTTTGCCAGACAGAAATACTATACATCCCTTTTCACAGATTTTTCCAAATTGCATATTTCATAACTTTCTCCCTCTCCTTAAACCTATGCTTGGGCTGATCCATGAGAATCCTATGCATGTGAAGTGCTTCTCATGTTCATTAGAACCTATAGTCTGTCATCCTTTGCTGCTTCCAACCCATTTCTTTCCCTACTCTTTCCAACCCCTGCTCCATTGAAAACACCTGGCATCAAGATTTTTATCCTTTTTGAATATAATCTGTCAATGTCTCTCTCATTTATTTATAATCCATTTACTTACTGTATCTTATTTGCTGTTTTCTTCACCTCTATTTCTGTATTAATTACTATATTAATTATTGTATTAATTAATTATTGAACACAATCATATAGAGAATTCACCTAGCACCTTGATCTCTCAGCTTCCAGAGGCACTGGGTTCTAACCACCTACTCACCCATATCACATCTGTCTTCTACTAAGTCTCATAACAACTTCACAACTGCCAACATGATCTCTAGTTTTCTGCTCTCAGATCAGTATTTTCCATTTTTCCATTTGCCCCCCACTATAATTTTCAAATTCAGTTCTCAGATCTCCTCAGAAGCTTCCATCCATTGGAGCTACCCATTACTCCACTTTCAGATGATAACCACCTCCCCTAATTCATAGAGAATAAGGGATATAATCATAGAGAACAACCTCAAGCTTTGTTGAGCAAATACATCAACCTGGCTGTCTCTGTATCTACATTTCAGTTTACTCTTTGGATTGTGGTGGATAATGTATCCTGATCTTTAACTCTGCTCTGAATCTCACCCCTTATCACTTTCTCAGTGTCTCCACTTTCCCAAGTATTCAGTTTTTCACTCCTGCTTCGTATATGCCTTTTATTCTGTGGTTTATCACCATCAGCCTACAATCATTTTAAGTGCGGATTATCTTAAAACATTATTCTTTAACTTCTCATTCTCCTCTACGACATTCAAATTCTCTTCGTCCATCAGAGTTCTTTTAAAATACCAGTCACTGGCATTCCTCTCTATTCTATAACACTTTCCCTAGTGATCTTTCTTAGTTATGGGTTTTATGTGTCATATTGATACCGATGACTGCAAAGTATTAATCTTCAGCAAGGGCATCCTCCTAAGTCTTAGACCAAAATCAAAACAAAACGGGGGAAAAAAATCCCTAAAAAACAACAGTGACCAAAATCATACAACTTTCTACATAACAATTATAGTTAGATGTTTTATTGCTGTGACCAAAAGACCTGACAAGAGCAATAAGGACAAAAATTTATTTGGGGTCTTGAGATTTTAGAAGTCTCAGTCTATAGTTGGTCATCTCCATTCCTCAAAACCTAAGGCAAGGCAGCATATCATGAAGGGAGAATGTAACAGAAGAAAACAGTTCAGGACATGGCCTCCAAGAAACAAAAAGAACTCCACTGACCAGGGATAAAATATAAGCCCCAAATTCATGGCCCCAGGGACCTACCTTCTCCACCCACAGTTACCGCCAAATTAATCCCTAACAGGGGATAATGTACTGATTAGATTAAATCTTTTATATTCCAAACATTTCATATCTCAGCTTTCTTGTATTGTCTCACACATAAGCTTTGGTAAAATACCCTAATCTAAAGCATAACCTATCCTTTGAAATTAGTTGGAATCTTATATTTAACCAAACTCTTGACTTCTCCTCACACTAAACCTACTGTTCCCCACATCCTCGATTTGTAAATGGTAACATCTAGTTCCTGAGGCTAAAACTAGTATATTAGCTCAGGTTCCAAAACAAAATCCCATTATAGACTGAGAAGCTTAAACAACAGAAATTTATTTTCCCATAGTTCTGGATGCTGAAGTTCAACATGAGGGTGCCAGCATGATCATTTTCTGGTGATGGCCTCTTCCTGCCTAGAAGATGCCCCCTTAATTTTTGTGTCCTTGTGTGGCAGAGAGAAAGAAAGAGAGAAATAGTGGTTTTGATTTTTTTTCTTATTAAGGCATTAATCCCATGATGAAGGCTTCATCCATAAGACCTCATTTAAAATCAATTATTTTCCAAAGTCCCATCTTCAAATACAATCACATTGTTAAATGGCTTCAAAATATAATATTTGGGGAGGATGCAATTAAGTTGATGACTTCTATTTTATATACGTGATTCTTCTCTTTCTGATACTTCCCATAGCGAGCCAGCCCATAATACTTACAAATGTAATCCCTTCTCACCAAGTTTGCCTCACCACCTGTTCCAACTACATGATTTCTTATCTATAACACAGAAAGAGCCTTCGCTCTTCTGGTTGGATTACAGTCCATTTTCAATTCAAAGTTCAAAGTGACCTGTTTAAATCCTCTTGCTACCATGTTACTCCTCTGCTTAAACCTCTCCAATGGCTTCCTCAGCATCTCTCCTTACATGGCCTCCACGTCTTTGTTTGGATAATCTATTTCACTTCATCTCCATTTGCTCCACACAGTAATCTTGCTTCCACACCTTGACTGTACCAGTTTTCTTCATTTTTAGGGATTCTTCATTTGTTATTTAATCTTTTTGAAGTATTTTTCTTACAGAATCTATCCGGCTGCCAGATGACTTCACAGGGGATTTTTCTGATTACCATTTGAGCTATGGATGCTGCATTGTTAATTCTCCACATTCAATCATAGCATCCTGTGTTATTTTCTATATGGTAGTTAGTAATCGCTATCTCCAATTATCTTCCTTGTATATGGTCATGTGTTTACTGTTGGTGTTTAACTAGGAAGACAGAACTTTCTTGAGGAGAATGTTGACTTGCTCATCATTTTATATCTAACTCCTTGAAATATATTTGCACTTAGAAAGTAGTTTGTAACTATCTGTTGAGTGGTTAACACTTGTGGTTTATTTATATTAATATATTTAAATGTATAGTCTCAGAATTAGTAGAGTATAATTGTATGGGAAAGATAGCAAATTCTGCATTTGCCAGATACCTATTCCTTAGTGCTAGTCAGCATCAGAGACTACCAATGTAGGCATATTTTATGTAGTATCTCTGATCATTGCTTCCCATGTTAGAAAAAGTCTACTCTTAGAACTAATTTTTGCATTTGTATGTTTGAGAAAACAAATTGCAAGCCATTAAGTTTATCTAAAATGATTTTTATGTATAAGCTTAATGCTGTTTACCACTGATGATGCCTTTACTCTTGTTACTTAGGGCCATTATCCCTTTCAAAGTCACAGACTCGCTTGTAAGGTTTGTTACACCAATTTACCAGCCATATTCAGCAGGCTTTTAAGAAATTTCTCTGAAAGGCCACCCTTCCTGTTTGGGGTATTTCACTGAATTTTGATGATTTTCCTAATTCAGTGATGCTCTAGCTTTAATGTGGAGGAGAACCATCTGGCCATCAAGAGAAGAGTCACAAAAATGTGATAAAAATGTAGATTTATGCTCCACTTCCAACCTGGCTCTGAAAGCTATATTTTAAGTAAACACAGAAAGTGATACTGATGCAGGTGATGCCACATTTAATTCTCAGGTAACATCACTCTGCTTGACCCCTTGAGGAGATTCCTTTCTTAGTGGATGGCTGTAAAACAATATCTTGTTGGTAATTAGTATATTAAGTTTTTCTTTTCCCTTGATAATGTAAGAAATACATTGTTTTAAAAAATCCAACAGGTACCAAATAAATAAGTGGTAAATCTTACTTATAATCCCATGGCTAAAGTTAACTACTATTAAATTAAAACACGTAATATGTTTCTTCTTTCCCCCCTTTTTCTACGCATATATCATATGTCAGACATTCTACAGAATATATATATGATGAAAAATGTCCCTGTTCTCACACTTCACAAAGCTACATTAGTATTTTTTTCTTTTTCTTTAAGTTTAATTTAATTTTCTTATTTTAAGGTTTGTGTGTGTGTGTGGTGCTAGAAATTGAATCCAGGGCCTCATACATGCTAGGTGAGCACTTTATTACTAAGCTTCATTCCCAGTCCCTTAATTTTGTTATCTAGTTGATAAAAAAAATAATATATATTCATCATATATGACATGCTTGGAAATACACACACACACACACACACACACACACACTACAGAATGGCTAAATTCATGCATTATCTCACATAATTATAATTTTTATGGTGAGTACATTTAAAACGTATTCTCAGCTATTTTAAAAATTATGATCCATTGGTAACTATAGTTACCATTTCACAAAATAGATCTCTTTAACTTAATCTTTCTATCTAACTAAAATTTTGTATCCTTTGATCAACATCTTTAGAAAAATTGGTGATATAGCATCAATAATTTTTAATGGTTACACAAGATTTCTATCTAACCCATCTATTCAGCACTTAGGATGCACAATAATACTCTTTTCAGATAAATATTCATGTACATTCTGAATTATTTTCATAGATAGCTTCCTAAAAATTTTTCCAAAGCAGGGAACCTGAAAAAAACAGCAAATAATGATTAAAAAGGTTTTTGTCAATTTTCACTTCCGAAAGAAATGATCTTGTAAGTTTCATTGGTTTTTAGGGAAAGGTATTTAAATTTTAAAATATGTTTTACTATTATAAAACAATATAGATTTATAAAAATCTAATATGTAAAGTGTTTTATAATATCTTAAAAAATAGACTTTAAAAATTATAATTTCAAGTACATAATTAATAATTTATGTATTGTTATTACTACCGTTTATTTATTCCTGAGTTGCCACATTACAATGTGAATCTCTGCCCACTGGAATTGTACAATATGGTAACTCTCTTGTATCCACTTTTTGTTGGAAGGGAGAATTAATGATTTGCTTAAGGATCCCTTTAATAATATGAAAATATTTTCACAGTTATTTTCTCTAATTTTGAATATATTTTCATGAAAGATATTTGTGTATGAATTATTCTATCCATTTTTAAAATTTTCTCCCACTCATATTATTGATAGGAAATTATTTTAGTTATTGTGAAAACAACATACTTAAATCCTCCTTTGTCTTTAATATTTTTTCTATTCTTGATTTTTAATCTGCATAGGATTTGTTGCAATGTATTTTGGGCCCTAAAGTCAGCCAATTGTATTTACATTATTAATTTTCAATCCTGATCTTTTTTTTCCCTCACAGACTTCTTATATATATGTACAGGGAAATTGTTTTCTTTTAATTTCTTAAAGTCAAAGTTTTACCAGACTTCTTTTCCAGCTACATATATTTTTGTTTAATAGCATGATTTTATATTCAAAACATGATTCAGTACGATCAATTACTAATGGCTAGCTGTACAGAAGCATTCTTAAATTCTACCCTGGGGGCTAGAATGAATAAAGCAGGTGTCAAGTCTTATGTATGAATTTTCCTGTGGAAAATAATAAGCCTTTGGGTACACTTGGTATAAAATATAATATGAACTAGAGATGACTCTAAACTGTTGCTTCCAACTGATCATTGAAATGTTTTGATATTTTCTTTTATTCAACTCAATTTTCCAGAGTAAAATATATTTGAGCCAATAACGAGGAGGCACTCATCTCTCTGATGGAATGTTTGTAGGAAATAGGCAGTGAGAGAACTGATTTTTAGTGTGATGATACTAGAAAACATGGGCCAATCAGATGCAAGCTGGCATAAATCGAATCAGAATTTCTGAATGTAACCTATGGAAGAGTCAGTCTTCCCAGAGGATGTAGGAAAGACACAAGCTGTATCCTTCTTGTTCAAATGATGCTTTCACAAACAAATGAAAATAGGGCCCAACTCAACCTGGACATCATCTAAGATAGAGGATCCTTGATCACATCAGCAAAACTCTATTCTGATAGAAACCAGGTGATTACCATAGGTTGGCCAGAAGTGAAAAAAAAAAATGGAGAGAAGATATTTGGAATCAATTCTACATATTTAGGACTCCTTCCCTTTTTTGTTGATTAATATGCAAGAAAACATTTTGTTAGCTAAGCTATGGAACAAAACAAGGTGCCTTCAATAGATGAATGGGTAAAGAAAATGTGGCACATATACACAATGGAATATTATTCAGCCATAAAGAAGAATGAAATTATGACATTTGCTGGTAAATGGATGGAACTGGAGACTATCATGCTAAGTGAAATAAGCCAATCCCCAAACACCAAAAGCTGAACATTATCTCTGATATGGGGATGCTGACTCACAATAGGCGGGGTGCTGGAGGGTTGAGGTTCACTGGATTGGATGGTGGGGGAGGGTATGGGGGAAGGAAGAGAGGATGGAAATGGGAAAGATAGTAGAATGAATCAGCTTTCCTATATTCAGAAGTGAATACATAACCATTGTAACTCCACATCATGTACAACCACAAGAATGAGAAGTTATATTCTATGTATGTATGATATGTCAAAATGCATCCTACTGTCATATACAACTGGAAGGAACAAGTTTTAAAAAAATAGGCAAAGAGTGAAGGAAATATTTTGTTTACAATATTCAATAAGACATAAAGTTAGAGAACAAAAATTGACAAAGGCTTTAAACTAATTTATTAGTCCAAATTATTCTATCTTGGAAGTTGACTTACTTCTTAGTTTTGTTGAAACAATGCAAATATACTCTAATTACATTCTGGCAAATATTTCTTCTTTAACTCAACTTGCCATGAGTTGTATTTGTCCTCAATGAAGCCATAATGAAGTGAATTTCTATGACTAATTGAGACCTTTGGATCTACCTTACTCATGCTTCTGAAAGCAATGCGTTAGGCTGGCATTTTCAGGGTCATGGACTTCAAAGATACATCTCACAAGGTGACATGTTCCAATGGAATCATTAAAAAAAAATATTCCTGGTGCCATCCAGAAATGACCATCTTCAGGGATTTACTAGGTTTGCAAATACAAGGAGTTCATACCTGTTTATAGCTATCTTCCTCCAGTCACTATTCAAGACAGTAGGGTAATCAGAAAATTTCATCTAAATGCTGTCAGGCATCTTGTTACTCTCTCACTCATTGTTCTTTCAATCCAAAGTCATCCAAGAATTTATAAACTTATATCTCAGAGTTAAGTTCCAAGAAATAGTTTGCTCCTCCTGAAGAATTGTACATTTCTTTTATTGAAAAATAAGAATCACATAATGAATCATGTATCATTTTCTAGAAGAGGCAGTTATCTCCTGTTATTTAGCAGTCAGCAGCAATGAAATGGAGACCTCACTTGTGTAGGAGTTAGATTTTTAAAGACTGCATAGAAGTCAAAATAATATATCATCAAATTCCTCCTTTAAAATCTCCTTCATAGGTCACATCTTAGAAGCTAACCTACCATGTTCCAATAAATCAAGCACAACCAGCCAGCAGCTTCTTCAATATTGAAAATAATAGCTACTTCTTAGGTGAAATTGCTTTGTTTACATATTCAGACTCCACATTCACACGCAGTGCAGTAAGACAATCTCACTGAGACAGGCAGCCAGGAATTGAGTGAAGTTAAGTATTGGTCAGAAAAGTAGATTCATCTCTCTCGGCACAACCTCATTATGGGGATTTGTGGCTCCGTTTCCTGCTTGATTTAGTGGCGCTCTCTCTCTTTTCTCATTTCCACAACTTTCTTACAAGTTAATTCACAATAGTTAGGGGGACAGATGGGTTGCACTTTGTTTATAATCTATGGTCTATATGTATCTTTTACTCTAATTTCTACTAGTTCTAGGCCTATCTCTTGCATTTATAATTTATAAATTTCCAATTTTCATTTAACTTTTAATTTGTGTACACTATGTGATTATAGCTTAGGTGAAGAAAAAATAAATTGAGTAAAATAAAACACAAACATAACCACATAAGTCAGAAAACCCTTTGAGAGGGAATGTGTCTCACTTATTTTCTTTCCCCTTGGATGAAAACCGATCTTACATTTAAGTTTTGAAATAACTTTCTGTTAAAAGCTTACAGGCTCAGAGTTGGTCTTTTGGAAGGATAGGGGAGAATCAAGGCCAAACAAGAGGGTTATGATGGAGAGACTTTGGGTACTCCGACTCACCTGAAGCCATGGGATAGCTGACCACACATATACTTCTAGGAATGAGGGAAGAAGAGCAAGATTCTCCTTCAGATAAATTTAACAACCTCCTGGAAGAACTAAGTCTTCCATGGTGATCCTTGTAACTTCAGAGAAAATATTTTTAGGTCTGGAATCCCAGAGACCTTTAGTGTTGGGTATTAGAAAAGTAGAAGTAGTCTAAATATCCATCAACAAGGAACTCATTAAATGAGTGTAAATACACTACAACACCGTGTGGAATTTTAGATAGTCATTTAAATAACAATAGGATTGTAAATGTGTAGACGTAATAATATCAATAATATCCTGTGAGATTATTTTAAAAGACAATAAAGACCAATAGCAGCTTTGTATAATATGCTACTGTTGGAGTAAAACATCATAAAATGAATAAAATAAATAACCTATAAAATAGATAAAAGTATATGTGTATTTGCAAGTGAGAAGTAGTGGAAGTGAGTTTAAGAAAAATGAACTGAATGTATACCTTTCCTAATGGGGAGCCAATAAGTATGGTCTGGATTTGACTTTTTAAAGCAAAGGCACATTATTTAGGATCGTGGGCATAGCTACAAGAAGGAAGCCCACAAATGACTGACTCTTACAAAGGTTCTCAGAAAAGTGAAGGACATAGACTTCCTAGGCTTAACTTTGGACAGTCCCCTGCAGTTCCCTGCTAAGTTGTGTGACTTTAATTAAATTGAACCATTTCCTTTGTTATAAAAGGATGATAAAAATAGAATCTATGTCATGAGGATGTTGTAATTTTTTATTTTTTTATCTTTTTGTATAAGGAATAAAAGTCCTTAGTATAGCACCTGACAGATATGAACCAATCAATAAATATTGGAAATGTTCGCTATTATTATTTCTGAGATACGCATATATGATGGTAAATCTTAACCACAGAGACCCTTTATACATTTAATTTACATATTTTTCTACCATAATTCATTGAGAGAAAAAATTTAAAACGTGTCTCATAGAATTTTTCAAACCTAGAATCCCTAATAAGAATCAATGGAGGTGGGAGAATAATAAAGTAGCAATGGAGACCTATGTGATGGGCATCATGAAGGGAAGGGTTAGGAAATTGAACCTAAGCAAATAGAAACATAAAATAATCATGAAAAAAAATAGAAAATGGTGGCAAGACATCAGTTTGAGGTAATGTTTAATTTAGATATGTTGAGCTTGAGGAGACATCAACCCATCCATACAGAAATATTTAAATTCATTTACCCTTTGGAGCAAGGACTTTCTCATTCATCTTTGAATCACTAAAACCTGGTTTACTTGTTGTTTTGGTGTCAGGTATTGAACCCAGAGGCACTTAACTCCTGAGCCACATCCCCAACCTTTTTTTTATATTCTTTTTGAGACAGAGTCTCACTGAGTTGTCTAGGGCCTCACAAAGTTGCTGACGTGGGATTTGAACTTAGATTCTCCTGCCTCAGCCTCCTGAGCTGCTGGGATTACAGGTATGTAACACCCCGTGCCCCACAAACTGGTTTAGCTGTGTGGAGTACAGTAGCACTTAGTTCATGCTGTATGAATGAAGGTATGCATATATGGATGGATGGCTAAATAGATGCATATTGATTTAAGTACCAACTATACAAACATAATAGGGAAAATATCAAAGTGTGTAAGAAACAGAGAAAAAGAAGAAAGTCTTGAGGAATATTAATAATTCAAGGGAAGTGATCAGAAAGGAGATTAGTGAGAAACCTAGGATTGGACATTATATCATTGAATCATGGGAGAAAGGATGAGGTGTTAATAATATTGAAGGGTTTTTGTGTATTTGTATGGATGAATTCTTCATTTGATAAGATAAATTGAACAGAAATTCTTGTGTAGCAAAAATATAAATTTGTGCCTTTTCTAGAATAGAGATGAAGTTACTTAGAATGTTGTTTTAATAATTTAAAAATAAATTAATAGTGTTTCATATCCAGTGTTTGTTTATAGCTATTCAATAAACATTAACTAGATTAAATATCTTTGCTCTAAGGTAATGAAATCATTTCATTTCTCTCTCAAAAAAATACTACCATACATGCTAATTATAAGCAACTGAAAAAATTGCAAAGAAGAATAATTTCCTTTATAGTAATTGTTTTGATTACTTTTGAATTTCTAAAGTTTTTATATTGCATTGATTTCTGGAGAAACAATTACCTTGGAGGGATTTTCATATCATTGGAGAAATTTTAATTTGTTAAAGGCATTATTTCTAGGTTACACTGGGAAATGTATATCTTATATCATCTATTTCTCAAAGGACATTCAGTACATTTTTGTTTTCATGTTTTAAATGGTTTTCATCTTACACAATTTTTTTGTTGATTTTTGTATTTATTACACAATGGTGAATAGATGTGGACTTCATATTTCACAGCATACCACTTGTGACAATGTTCCCTTTAATATTCTGAATCAATGGTAGATAAATTTTTGTGATTTTAATGCAGCTCTGATACCAAGTCTCGGTGGGATGTCTTAAATGCACACTGTCTGAGCAGACTTATAGCAGCCTGTGATAGGTCTTCGGGACATAGCTTTAACTCTTCTTTGCCTATGCAATCAAACATGTAATTTGACTACTAATGATGCTCCTTAGGCTACAGGAATGTGAAATGGGTATTTTCAAAGTGAAGTTGCTAAGTAACATTAAGAAAATTACTATGAAAGCAAAGTTAATGATCTCAGTTGGTATCATTTAGCCAAGGCATTTAAGCTAATGGCAGCATCAGGTTGAATTTACTGTAACTCTGCAGTTCCTTCTCTGTTTTGCTAGAGACATCTTTATTCTCCAAACAACAATAACAGTTAGTGTTTTCATTCTTCCAATTGCTTAACGAAATTAACAAATTAATACACCCCATCATTGTGAGTGCTTTTTCTTCCCATCTCTCTATTAGCAAATAATAAACAAATAATGTGATTGGATGGGAAAATAAAAATTAAGCAAGTGAAGGGAGAGTCTAAAGGATGAAATGCATTAATAGCAAGACATCCATGTTCTGCCTCAAATATTATAATTGTTTGCACATAATAATGGATAAATTCTTAGAATATATTCTTATAATTCTAGATTTTATGTTTCAAGCAGTGCATTGCAATGGACTGGGGGTTTACATCTCCTTCAGTACAAAGACTTACTTCCAGTCTGATGGCATTAGAAGGTGGGACCTTCGGGAGCATTAGGTCGTACAGGTAGGGTTCTCACATCTGGCATTACTACCTTTATGAAGGAGATCCCAGAGAGCTCATTCACCCTTTCTGCCATGTAAGAATGAAGCAAAAGTTCTGCAATCTTTGAATCTGGAAGAGGGCGCTCACCAAACACCAAATGACAGAACCTTAATCTTGGACTTCCCATCTTCTAGAACAGTGTGAGAAATTAATTTCTGCTGTGTATAAGCCACTCAGAATTCTGTTGTAGTATCTTGAAGAACTAAGATAAGTGTGAATACACTATACAGAATCCCAAAAATAGAAATTAGTGGCCCTGATCAGCTGACTAGACTTGCTACTGTGATTCTTATATTGTTGCAATGTGGGATTTTTTTTAAAGAAAGAAATTATATGTAGAAAGTAATTATTGGTCTTGGAATTGTGAAACATGACTATATCTTTTGGAATTTAGTACCAACAGTCACTGGGACCATCTTCTTTCTGCAGGGTTTACTGAAAGACTATTATTGAGAAACCAGTCTTGTATGCACTCAACTTTGTCTAACATAAGAGAGGTGAGTAGAAGGAGGACAGATGCAGAAAGACATTGGTCTTTTTCTCTCCACAGGTGTTATGGTTTGGATATGAGGTATCTCCCAATTAGCTAATGATGACAGAAAATGCAGGAATATTCAGAGATGAAATGATTACATTATAAGAGTTGTAACCTAATCAGTGGATTGATCCATTTGAAGGTCTACTGGGTGGTACCTGTAGGCAGGTGGAGTCCGGCTAGAAGAAGTAGGTCACTGGAGATGTGCCATTAGGGATTATATTTTGTCCCTTTCTTCTCCCTCACTCTGCTTGCTGACTGTCATTAACTGGGCAATGCTCCTCCACTAGGCCTTTCTGCCATGATGTTCTGCCTCATCTCAGGCCCAGACCAAAGCAGTCAGTTGATAAGGGATTGAACATGTGAAACAGTGAGCCCCAAATAGACTCTTCCACATCCAAATTGTTCTTTCCAGGCATTTTGGTCAGAGGTGAAAATCCAAATAGCACAAAAGTGGAAGATAAGGGGAGAATTCTTTCCATATATGAAGTCATATGTGCTTGTGTGTGTAATGGAAGGGAAGCAGGGTGCTTGAAGAAATAGCTCATAGAGTTTCAGAGGACAGGGGAAATTAGCCTCTTGTTTTGAGCTGAAAGCCTGCTGACCCACAGAATTCATGGATTCATTCACTTGCAGAAATGTTATTTCCCAATCAATAAATGGACTAAGGACCTGAACAGACACTTTTCAGAAGAGGATATACAATCAATCAACAAATATATGAAAAAATTTCAACATCTCTAGCAATTAGAGAAATGCAAATCAAAACTAATCTAAGATTTCATCTCATTACAGTCAGAATGGAAACTATCAAGAATACAAATAATAATAAGTGTTGGCGAGGATGTGGAGAAAAAGGCACACTCATATATTGCTGGTGGGAGAAATTGGTGCAGTCAATATGGAAAGCAATATGGAGATTCCTTGGAAAACTTGGACTGGACCCACTATTTGACCCAGGTACCCCACTTGTTGGTTTATACCCAAAGGACTTAAAAACAGCATACTACAGAGACACAGCCATATCAATGTTTACAGCAGTACAATTAACAATAGCTAAATCGTGGAACCATCCCAGATGCCCTTCAGTAGATGAATGGTTAGGGAAATTTTGGTATATGTACACAATGGAATGTTACTCAGCATTAAAAGAGAACAAAATCATGCATTTGCAGGTAAATGGATGGAGTTGGAGAATATAATGCTAAGTGAAGCAAGCCAATCCCCCAAAACCAAAGGCAGAATGTTTTCTTTGATATGAGGATGCTGACTCATAATGACAATGGGGGTGGGTAGCATGGGAGGAATGGAGGAAATTTAGATAGGGCAAAGGGGAGGGAGGTGAAGGAAGGGGGCAAGAGGGTGGGAATGATGGTGGAATGAGTTTGACATCATTACCCTAAGTACATGTATGTAGACACAAATGGTGTGGAAATACATTGTGCACAATCAGTGACTTGAAAAATTGTGCTCTACATGTGTAATATAAAATGCATTCTGCCATCATGTATAACAAATTAGAATAAATAAATAACTTAATTAAAAAAGCAACATTATTTCACTTGAAAAAGCATTCGAGAAAATTCTGTCTCAAGCATGTTGTCCTTGTTTAGACCCTACCTGCCATCAAGAAGGGAAGTGGAGGACACTGTTCATGTATCCACTGAAGTTGAGAGCGATTTTTAAAACAGAAGCTAGAGCTTTCTTCAGTTCCAGAGATTTTTGTAGAGTAGTGTGTGGTAGCAGGGCTTGAGAAATGGTTGTAAGAAGATTTGCTTCAGGAGAATATGAAGCAATCTTCAGCGAGTCTCAGGTTCTCCACAGCCCTTGGAGAGGCAACTTTTTCTTTTCCCTCCTCACTTTGTTTTATAGTTTCAATGATGGTGCATGAAACAGCTCTGGGAAGTAGAGTGGCAGGTAGGAGTTGTGTGACTTTCAGGACATCCAGTCCTGAGAAGGGGCTGAGGTATATGTTATGATTTGGACCTGGAATGTGCCCCCAAAAGCTCATTAGATGAAGATTGGGTCCAATGTGTCAATGTCTGGGAGTGGGGGGGCTATAATCTCATCAGTGAATTAATCCATTCAATGGGTTAATAATTTGAATATACTACTGAGAGGAGGTATAAAATGTAGGCAGGTGGGGCATGTTTGGAGGAAGTGGGTCAGTGGGGGTATGCCCTTGGGGACTATGTCTATCCCAGGCCCCTCCTTCCCTCTTTCCCTGCTTCTTGGATGCCATGAGGGGAACAGCTTTCCTCTGCATACCCTTCTGTCATGATGTTCTACCTCACCACAGTTTCAAAGCAATGGATCCAGCTGACCATGAACTGAAACCTCTGAAATCATGAGCCAAACTAAATCTTTCCTCCTCCAAATATTTTTTTAGTTGTAGACAGACGTAATACCTTTATTTTATTCATTTATTTTTATGTGGTGCTGAGGATCAAACCCAGTGCCTCACACATGCTAGGCAAGTGCTCTACCACTGAGCCACAACCCCAGCCCATCTTCTGAGGTATCTTTATCACAGCAACAAAAACCTGACTAACTGTGTATAATTCAGGCCAGACCAAATGAAGACAGAGTTTTCTACATTAGACAGAGGATATTCAGCAATGATGTTCAATACTGCTCTCGGACATGTCGGGGATATGTTCCAAGACCCCAAGTAGATGCCTAAAACTATGGACAGAATAAAACCCTGTATGTTCTGTTTTTCCTATATGCCTTGCAGAATTACCATATTGTACCAGAGTTATTTCTTCCTTCTGTGTTTTTTGCCCTGATGCCTCCTTTGCATCACTACTCCTGCACTTTGTGGTCATTAGTAAGAAAAATGTGGGTTACTTCAAACACAAGCACTGTAGTGTCATGACAGTCCATCTGATAAGCAAGGTAGTTACTAAGTGACTAACAGGCAAGGGATGACTCACGTCCCAGGCAGGATAGAGCACGGTAGAGTGATATTTCATTCTTTTTTTTTATTGGTTGTTCAAAACATTACAAAGCTCTTGACATATCATATTTCATACATTAGATTCAAGTGGGTTATGAACTCCCATTTTTACCACAAATACAGATTGCAGAATCACATTGGTTACTCATCCACATTTTTACATATTGCCATACTAGTGTCTGTTGTATTCTGCTGCCTTTCCTATCCTCTACTATCCCCCCTCCCCTCCCCTCCCATCTTCTCTCTCTACCCCATCTACTGTAATTCATTTCTCGCCTTGTTTTTTTTTTTTTCCCATTCCCCTCACAACCTCTTATATGTAATTTTGTATAACAATGAGGGTCTCCTTCCATTTCCATGCAATTTCCCTTTTCTCTCCTTTTCCCTCCCACCTCATGTCTCTGTTTAATGTTAATCTTTTCCTCCTGCTCTTCCTCCCTGCTCTGTTCTTAGTTGCTCTCCTTATATCAAAGAAGACATTTGGCATTTGTTCTTTAGGGATTGGCTAGCTTCACTTAGCATAATCTGCTCTAATGCCATCCATTTCCCTGCAAATTCCATGATTTTGTCATTTTTTAATGCAGAATAATACTCCATTGTGTATAAATGCCACATTTTTTTATCCATTCATCTATTGAAGGGCATCTGGGTTGGTTCCACAGTCTAGCTATTGTGAATTGTGCTGCTATGAACATCGATGTGGCAGTATCCCTGTAGTACGCTCTTTTAAGGTCTTTAGGGAATAGTCCGAGAAGGGCGATAGCTGGGTCAAATGGTGGTTCCATTCCCAGCTTTCCCAGGAATCTCCATACTGCTTTCCAAATTGGCCGCACCAATTTGCAATCCCACCAGCAATGTATAAGAGTACCTTTTTCCCCACATCCTCGCCAGAATTTGTTGTTGTTTGACTTCATAATGGCTGCCAATCTTACTGGAGTGAGATGGTATCTTAGGGTGGTTTTGATTTGCATTTCTCTGACTGCTAGGGATGGTGAGCATTTTTTCATGTACTTGTTGATTGATTGTATGTCCTCCTCTGAGAAGTGTCTGTTCAGGTCCTTGGCCCATTTGTTGATTGGGTTATTTGTTATCTTATTGTCTAATTTTTTGAGTTCTTTGTATACTCTGGATATTAGGGCTCTATCTGAAGTGTGAGGAGTAAAAATTTGTTCCCCAGGATGTAGGCTCCCTATTTACCTCTCTTATTGTTTCTATTTCTGAGAAAAAACTTTTTAGCTTAAGTAAGTCCCATTTGTTGATTCTTGTTATTAACTCTTGTGCTATGGGTGTCCCATTGAGGAATTTGGAGCCCGACCCCAGAATATGTAGATCGGAGCCAACTTTTTCTTCTATAAGATGCAGACTCTCTTATTTGATATCAAGCTCCTTGACCCATTTTGAGTTAACTTTTGTGCATGGCAAGAGAAGGGGATTCAGTTTTATTTTGTTGCATATGTATTTCCAGTTTTCCCAGCACCATTTGTTGAAGATGCTATCCTTCCTCCATTGCATGCTTTTAGCCCCTTTATCAAATATAAGATAGTTGTAACTTTGTGGATTAGTCTCTGTGTCCTATATTCTGTACCGTTGGTCCACCCGCCTGTATTGGTACCAGTACCATGCTGTTTTTGTTACTATTGCTCTGTAGTATAGTTAGAAATCTGGTATCGCTATGCCGCCTGATTCACACTTCCTGCTTAGAGTTGCTTTTGCTATTCTGGGTCTTTTATTTTTCCATATGAATTTCATGATTGCTTTATCTATTTCTACAAAAAATGCCATTGGGATTTTGATTGGCATTGCATTAAACCTATAGAGAACTTTTGGTAATATCGCCATTTTGATGATGTTAGTTCTGCCTATCCATGAACAGGGTATATTTTTCCATCTTCTAAGATCTTCTATTTCTCTCTTTAGGGTTCTGTAGTTTTCATTGTATAAATCTTTCACCTCTTTTGTTAGGTTGATTCCCAAGTATTTTATTTTTTTTGAGGATTTGTGAATGGGGTGTTTATTCTGCTCCTCAGAACATCACACAATTTAATGCTTACAAATTGTTTGTTCCTGGGATTTTACATTTCATGTTTTTGGACTGCAACTGAAAACCGGTAATTGAAACTGCAGAAATTGGAACCGTAGATCAGGGGAAATAACTGCACAGGGGATAAAGGGGATAGTGACATCACCATTAAAGAGACTACCACCACTGAAGCCTTAGCAAAAACAGCACCTCAGTGTGAGAAAGAATTGTTCCCATCATCAACATGAAAGAGCACTGGTTCCCTCATCCACCTGCCTGATCAATAGCAGAGGGACCACCATTAGCTGAGTGAGGTGGGTCATGCAGTCCACGTGGTCACAACCACAGATCGGGAAGAGCAAGAGGTGTGTTTTTGATGGTTTTCTTTGAAGTCATCAGTAGCAAAGGTGAAAGTGTGCTCTAAACCAAGTAAAAGGAAATTTACGGAAGTTGGCAAAGATGCCATTAAAGTACTTGCTACATAGAGGGAAAGAGACATTTAATAGTCTACTAAGAAAAGGAATGATTGGGAAAACCATCAAGTCATTTTATGTTTACTTCCTATTCCCCAGTGTTTTAGGGTTTCTCACTTAAATGTGGTTCCATTCTATTTTTGACTAGTTTCCATTCTTTAGCAATAAGAAAAGGAATAAATGGGATCTGTAAGTGGAAAACTTCCAACAGAATGTCACCTTTAGATTTTCTGCTGAGAGAATAATTAAAATAATAACTACCTAAGTCAATGTTGAATATTAAGTACATTTTGGCTTGAAATAAATGTATCAGAAAATAATTTTATGCTGAAAAATAAAGTTTTAATCAGAAAACAATTGATTTTTAGTCTATAAATTATTATAGGTCATCCCTTCAGAAAAAAAGATTGGCCAATAGCCCTTTGACCCCGAAGACTAAGGTTGGATGGAGGAAATATGTCAATAGAAACATATCTTTGAAGGCTAAGGTTAAGTCAGAGACAGATTGTGCCTTAAGGGAAAGGGACCAGGTGGAGGTAGGTGGAGCGAAGCTTGAGTTTAGCAGCAGGTCACAGATAGGGCTTCAGGCTTGTTTATCTATCTTCTTCAGTCAATGACCTATGGCCAGAAGGCTTCAGAAAAAGCTATGCCCTTTGTGAAGAAAAAATGTCCAGACCACCCAAATAAAAAAGAATGAGGAATGGAGAGGGCAGGAAAGAAACTAACGGGATCTCTTAGTCTTATGTGAATAAACTCAACAAATTACCCTTTCCATTTGAGTTCTTGGTAAAGAATGTTCACGAATGTTAAACCATGTCAGTGGACTAGGGAGGAATTTCAGTATTCTAGTCTATGAAACATTTCCAATGATTGTCAAAATTCAAAATAAAATGACTATTATTTTTACTACAGGTCAAAGAGTTTATGTGCATAATATGAAATTAAAAGTCAAACATGTGAGTTCAATACTGCTAAATTTACTCTTTATTGAGGAAACTGAGGAAGACATTCAATAATATTTAACATTGACCATTTTCACCTGGATAGAATTATATAGTCAGGATTCTATCTGAAATTCTTATTCTGGAGATTCATCTCTTTCCACTATACAATGTGTTCCAGCAAGAAAACACCATTTAAGAGAAAGCAATGGGTTATAAAAGGGGAAAAAAGTCACTTATTAAGGCCAGAAAAAACAATAACAATGCTACAATGCTTAACAGTTTCTTACTTGAAAAAAAATGTAGATACAGCTTGATCTTGGCTGTAGTCTAATGAAGGATGCGGCTTCTGTCTCATTTTTTCTAAAGCTCAGAATTGTTTTCCTGCAGTGGAGATGGTTCTGCTGATGACCCAGGTGGCAGTCTTATTGATTTTTATGAGTAAATGAGTTGCTGCACCTTATATGCATAACTAGTCTTAAGTGCTTCCCTGAGTGAAATTGACAGTTCATTTTATTTGGTTTGCACAGTCTTCTCGTCCTTTACACATCTTATGAACAACGTGAGGAGAAGTTGTTTATCTACTATTTACACCAGGCAGGCAATGTTTACTCTCCAGGGCTGTGGATGGGCTCCACTGAAGGGCTGGAAGGGTGGGATAATATTTTCATAGCAATGATCTTATGCTTTCAGCAGGCAAGAGTCCTATGGATCAAGTGCTTACCCAGTTTTATTTTTCTACCTATTTCTGCAATATTTCTGGTAACTAACCTTTCCTCCTGTCCAGCATGCAAAGCTGAATGTGAATCAAACTGGTGTGCAAGCTAAGATTGATCTGCCCAATGTCTCAAGAGATAAAGTGATTATGGGAAGACTCAGACTAAAGTACAACTAGTTGCTCTCACCTACATTCTAACATGATGCCTTCAGACTATGTACAATATTTTAAGACCATGAATGATGAATACATATTTTAGGGCTGGCTTTATATGTTTTTCACAATTAGGAATTTGATAAGTTAATGATCTCAAGCCTCTTGTCTTTGCTCCTCCACTATACCATCAGCTCTCTGGTAATGTTATCTTCCTCTATTTTTCATGTAGATTCTTTTTTAAATCAATGCGTTCTCCTTTTCCCTAAACTACATACTCCAAATTCCTCTAAATCTCAATCATCTGCGCTCCCATCTCTGTATTATCAGTGAATAATCTGGTCTCTTAATGCTTTTCTAGTATAAAAGCTTTATTGAAATACAGTTCACATAGCATATAACCCACCCATTTAAGTGTCCACTAGCAGTCACCTCCTTCTCCACCTAGCCACCCACCCCTGCTCCTCACAATCAATCTATTCCCTGTCTCTGTAGATTTGCCTGCTCTGGAAATTCATATATATCGAAACATGTACATTTGATTTTTTGTGTCCAGCTTCTTAGTTGTTACAAAGCTCATCCATTTCTAGCATATATCAATATTTCAATGATTTATTATGGCAGAATAATATTCCACCATATATTTGTAACATATTTTGTGCTGATACAAATATAGATATAAAGTATCTTATAAGATATATATGTTCATCGGGTTTTGGACACTTGATTCTTTTTTGCCTTTTTGGCTTTTATGGATAATGGCTGCTATGAACAGTTGGGTGGAATCTTTGGTAGAGCACATGCTTCCATTCCTGTTGGGCATGTATCGAGTAGTGAAATAAAATCTCTGCGTTTAATCTTTGAGGAACTGTCAAACTGTCTTCCAAAGAAGCTGCACCATTTTATATTATTACCAGTAAAGTATATAGTTCCTCCAGTCACTGCCTATACCTATAGTTATCTGTTTTGTTGTTGTTGTTATAAACATCCTATGTATGTGAGATGGTATCTCATTGTGGTGTTGATAGGCATTTCACTGTTGGCTAATGAGGGTGATGATGCTGAACATCTTTCAATCTCATGCATCTCTTGACCTTGAAACACCTTTAGAGAAACATCTATTTAGATCCTTTTCCTACTTTAAAAATTGGGATGCTTTTTAAAATTATTTATTTGAAAGAGTTCTTAGCTAGCTAGCTACAAGATAGATATAAAGTATATTATCAGATATATATGTTTTACAAATTTTTTTTCCTATGTGATAAATTGTCTTTTTTCGCACACAGTATGGTATCTTCTGAAGTAAAACCTTTTAAAATTTTGATGAAGTCTAATTTATTTTTCATTTTGTGTCTTGTGCTTTGGATGTCAGATCTAATAAGGCTTTGCCTGATTCAAAGTTATGAAAATTTACTCCTAGAATTTTCTTCTAAGCGTTTAATAGTTTCAGGTACTATATTTATATCTATGATACATTTTGAGTTATTAGAGTGTGGCGTGATGTAAAGGACCAAGTTAAATTTCTTTTGCATGAGGATATTCAGTTGTCTCAGCACCATTTGTTGAAAAGACTATTCTATCTCTATTGCTCTGTCTTGGCACCCTGTTGGTCTGTTTTATATACTTTGGTGGAGCATAAAGTTTCACAACCAAATCTGCAAATTTTCCTCTATCTACTTCATTCTGACCTCTGTGTTTTGGCTCCCTTATACCCCAAACATTCCTTCTTTCTTCTAGATCTAGAAGGACAATATAACTTATCATCTAAACCTATATGCTCAGTGATGGAAAAAATGCCATTGTTAATAATTTTGTGGTGACAACAGATGTCTACTTAAACTTTTAGGGTAAACCAGGATAAATTTCCCTTCACTGAAGCCCCAGCGACATCCTTTCCCATTGAGTACCTCTTAGCAGCATTCTGATGTGCTGCTTCTTTTTCTTGCCTTTTAAAATGTTCAACCCCTGGAATTAACCCCTTCAGTGTCACAGTTATCCAAGCTCTTTTCTTCACACAGCTGCTTTTCTTGATAAAGTCGTCTATACTTGTTTACTGTATGTCTTTACCTACAATTTAGGCTTAAATATATTTTCAATCTGATTTTCCCGAAGAAATATATCTTGGTAATTCACCAGTAAGCTTCCTGTTACTGAAAGACATATAACAGACGTCTTTCCGTGCTCATCTTATTTCAGATCTCATCAATTGACTCATCTTCTGTGATATGACCAGAGCGCCTCAAGGAAAGTTTCTCAATATGGTCTTATTTCTTGGTCCCTCTGCATAGCCTACGATAGCTTGTTACTATCCCTCTCCTAACATCAGTTTTTATCTCTAGTTGGGATCTTCTTCCAAACACTGGATTCATATCTAATTGACAGCTCCGTATCTTGACTAGATATTTCTTGGATATTCCAATTTCAATGTTTTAAAACCTAACTCATGATATTTCCCATGAAATTTTTGGCCTCAGTGTTCTCTCTCATTTGGTAATGCAATCATTCACCCAGTCACAGAGACTAGATTCTTCCTTAATCTTCTTATTTCCAGTATCCAATTATTTACTACATATATAAAATTCTCTATACTATTAAAATTAACTATATGTATAATTTTCTTTTCCAAAATAAAGCATAACTATCTGATTTCTACTGGCTCTATCAGTGACCCTTTATTTTATGCTCCACTTGGATCACATTACTTATTTTCTGTTTTTTTTTTTTTTTTTTTTTTTTTACATTCACTCTGTGTCTTCCCCCTTAATTCCACTCTCTGGAGGGCTCCTTTAAAAAGCATGCTTCCATTTAAAATCACATAGCTAATTTGAATTGTTAGTAGGACAAAACATTTTCATCTCAAATCATTGTCAAAGGGTTTATATAGCCTTGCCTCTGCCCAGCTCCTCAGCTTCATTCTTTCTTCTCTGCCCTCACTCCCACATTCAGACACACTCGATTTCTTTCAGTTCTTCAGGTGAGCTTCCCTCCCTGATTTAGAGCCTGTTTAAGTGTGCTGGCCTCTGCCACATTCTAGCCATATTTAGAAACAAAACCCTTACTATGATCTAAATGTTTAAATGTCCCCAAAGTCACATGTTGAAAGCTAATCCCCAAGGTAATGGGATAGGTGGGGCTTTGGGGAAGTAATGAGACCATGATAAACCTTCATAAGACATTAATGCTTTTATAAAAGAATCTCAGAGAGGTGTTTTTCTCATTCTACTCTGTGAGGACCAAACTAGAAAGAACCAGGACACAGACCCTTGCTGACACAGGATCTGCCAGTGCCTTGATTTTGAGTTTCCTAGCCTCCAGAAATGTGAGAAATCTATTTATGTTGTTTATAGTTACCTAGTCTATGGTAGTTTGTTAAAGCAACCCAAACAAAGACACTGCTAATAATCTTTAATTTCTTAACCTATACATTATCCTCAGAAAAAAAAAATCTGGTTCTGATTAGATCAATTCCCTCTTAAAAGCTTTCAAAGTACCCTGTACTTCCCTTCATAAAATTTTGAATAATTTTAACTAGATAATAAATTATGTAATAAGCAGTTTGTTGTCTGTTTCTACAATAGAATCTGAGCATAGAGAGGAAAGAATCATTGTGGTCTCAGGGACCACATAGTTCTCAGGCATAGTATTTGACTTGATAAAGAAACTCAAGAAGTATTTACAATTAGTGAGTGGGTATCCCTTCAATTTTCTTTACTAATAATTTCTTCTGGCTTAAAAGTCTTATTTACATAATAAAACAGCAAAATATTAGAAACAGAATTAGAAAGACAAAACCAGGAAAAATTTAAAAAATGAAAACACTTTGTAGATTATGATCTCATCCATCCTTGGTTAGAAAACATACACCATAAGAAATGTATTGGATTTCTCATAAAAATGAAGAGCCTTAAACCCTCCCTTTATTTTTTAAATCTGCAAATGAACCTCAACATGGCCTTCCTTCTCTTCCTGGTCTTGCAAGTATAAACCCTGAAGACAGGCTTACTCTAGAGCCTTTCCACTGACACAGGCTCTTGAGCCCAGTGCTCCCTCACCTGAGCCCACAGCTCACATTTATCTCTGATTATCTATGCTGATACTGCAGTGCTTTATAATATCAGTCCTTTTCCTGACATCTCAATCTTTCCTGGTTCTTGATTTGATGGTCTGTTATTTGTCCCACTATAACCTCATCCAACCCACTAAAAATGAATAGTAAGTAACTAATATTCCTGAGTTAAGTAAGCATTAAAAAAAAACTTAAGTTTTTTAAGGGTTAGAGTTTTATAGAATGCACATGTTGTTCTTATGATAAAAGCAGAGACAGAATTCATTAAATAGGAACATGCCTGTTTATAGTGTCTACTGAGTGAAATAATCTTTATATATCCATTTTATTTAGGATTTAGATAGTAATCTATACACTTTCAATTCAAACTGATGATACCACTTAAATTTCAGTGTCAACTGATTGTCAAGCAGTGTTAAGGAGCTATAAGACTAATATTCTTTATAATGAATAACTTAAGGTAACTCTAGGATAGAAGGACCTCACTAGACTCAGAGTCAAGAGACCAGGATTTAATCAAATCTCAATCAACCAGGTATCTAACCTGATCATGGTCAAATCTCTCAAATTTCTCTCAAATCTCCTCAATTGTCTTTGCCTGTAAAATGGGAAGAGAAGTACCTATTTCAGTGGGTTGCTTTGAAAAAATAATTTGATAATGCAGCCAAGAGCGTTTTGGCACATAGTAAGTACTCTATTATATTTTTAGTTTAATGCAAATCATATTTTGAATTCTACATTTGTCTAACAATAGCACATCTATTACTGGAGACACTTAGGAGACCTGACAGGACTTTTTTATATTTCTTGCCATAGAACATTCAATGTTTGAATTTTAATTTGGAAAAGCTTCTAGCAAAATAATGTATCCACTGATATCTAGACACAATAGATCTGTGTACATACTTATTAACTAACTGTGAATTTGTTTAAAGAGGTAAAATACTACTAAGTTATTTAATGTAAAGGTTGGCAAACTTTTTTCTGTAAAGGACCAAGTGGTAAATATTTTAGGCTTTGCAAGCCAACTTTTTCCCTCTATTTCAGCTACTCAACTCTCCTGTTACAGCACAAAAACAGCTATAAACAATATGTAAACCTCGAACATGACTACATACCAATAAAACTTTATTTGTGGACACAGCAATTGTCATTTCATACAATTATTATGTTCATAAAATTTTTAAAAGTTTTTTAATCATTTAAAATGTTTAAAAAAATTAATTCACAATTCATACAAACACAGGTGGCAGGCCTGATCTGGCCCAAGGTGTTAGTTTCCTGTTAGATATACTCTATCATTACTAAATTATTATATTTATTTTTTCATGACCCTCAACCCTTCATAAAACATACACTCTATAAACCTACGATTCTTTATTTGCTTTACTGTTAAATTCCAAATGCCTTGAATAGTGCCTGGCCTAAGGTAGATGATAAACACTGAAAAATGAATTGCAAGAAAAATGAATGAGCAAAATATTTATTCAAGGAAAAAAACCCTTAATGATGGGAAATTCTTTTTTTTTATTGGTTGTTCAAAACATTACAAAGCTCATGGCATATCATCTTCCATACATTTGATTCAATGATGGGAAATTCTAATATTACAATCATTTTAAGTATCTTTCACATGTCTTTATGACACAGAGGACAGAAGATTTCAAAAGATGAATTTTAACTTAATGATTATTACTCTGAAGTAATGTTACAACTTAAACCATGAGAGGAAGAGAATTATATTGTCAAAGGGCAATAATATATTTGTGTTTGTGGGTAGGAAGTGTGCAATTATTTATAGAGAAGTAACTATATAATCCACATATATATACTTAACTATATATATTTATACATATATGGATGATATATGGATATATATATATATATATATATATATATATATATATATATATTCCATAAATAGTTTTCTAAACATATAAATTGTATTTTTGATATCCGTGTTACATAGCTAATTCATATAGTATATATAAAATTTGTTATGCACATGTAAATTTAATCTTTGAATATAATTCTTAAACAGAGGTTTGATCAGGGAAGTTACATGGTAATGAGATGAATTAATCACAAAGTGAACATATCCACCTTAGAAAAACTAACACTATTAAAATATCAGCAATTAATTGGCTTTATTTGAAAATTGCAAGATAATTATTTTCACACAATGTCAAATGTCATGTTGAATCTATGTTTGTATAAATAAATATAAATAAACATAATGTTCAAACCTCTTACCATAAATCTTAATTTCCACTGGCAATGGAAAGGAAAATAATGTTTCTGAACAATGTTTACATATTATGATTTCTCAAAAAAATAGTAAAATAAATTCGGGTAGTTAATATTTTAACTTTCACTTTTAAAAGTACCTGTAAATTACTGGAGTGTTTTATATTGTAGATCAACTGGTCATGTATAATTTTATGGGAAAGTTAGCAGTCTTTCCGTATCTCAAGCAATTTTTTGATAGGTAAAAGTTGAAATATATTCAGCTGTCAGAATTACAGCACATCTTTAATGAAAGAGGGCTGAAAAAAATAAGTAACACTTAAATGATCATACAATGGAGTTATTGCTATGGGATTTATTCAAATAGTATTAGCAGAAATCACAATTTAGAAGTGACAAATTTATTGTTATACTTGAATGCTTGAGGAGAACAATTTAATCCACTTTTTAACTCAAGTTAATTAAAATGATTTTTATGTTATTTGCAACCAACTCTTACTAATATTTTGGCACTTCTTTTGCATTGCAACAGTTCTCAATCATTGTTGGTTTTTTTTTTTTTTTTTTTGTGTGTGTGTGTGTGCTTCTGTTGTCATAGCTAGAAAGCTTAGAAAATTTTTGTTTCTTCTCTGAACTAGAAAAAGCATCACCACTAAGATTAATGGGTTAAATAAGTCCACTTTGTGCAATGTTAACATGTAACATCTAGTTCCCATTTTAGTAGTATAAATAAACAGAATTAAAAAACCTCAGTCACACCAGACATATATCCAGTAAACAAACAACCACAGCACTTGCATGGTAAGAGACTGATTAGAGTATCATGCAGGGATTAATTGGCCGATAGTTTATATTTTGAAACAAAGAATTATAGAATATCAACAGTCATTTATTTCCTGTACTTCCTTCCCTGGAATAGTTGACAGTCACCCAACCCCCAACATGAATGTTTTCAATGCCAAATATATAATACAGAAACCGTCCAGACTGTTTCTCTGTAATTTTCATTAATTGGTGCTTATTTGAGTCAAAGCATGCAATGTTCTATAAAACATCAATTATAAAAGAAAAATTTTGCTTGGGTAATATGTAAATGAATAACATATTCAAATATATGAAATTGTTATGGTTTGGATATGAGGTGTCCCCCAAAAGCTCCTATGTTAATGCAAGAATTTTCAGAGTTGAAATTATTAGGTTATGAAAGCAGTAACCTAATCACTGGATTGATCCATTCGATAGATTTTTTTGAAGTTTTGGGTTTTTTTGTTGTTGTTGTTGTTCTTTGGATTTTTGTTTGTTTGTTTTTGTTTGTTTGTTTTATTTTTTTGGTACTGAAAATTGAATCTAGGCCCTCTTTACTACTGAGTTACATTCTCAGACCTTTTTATTTTGAGACAGGGCCTCCCTAAGTTGCTTAGGGCCTTGCTAAATTTCTAAGACTGTCTCAAACTTGCAATCCTCCTCCCTTAGCCTCCTGAGTCATTGGGATTATAGGTGTGTGCCATGGCTCCTGGCTTGAATTAACAATATGAAAAGAATGCTGTACTAGGTAGTAACTATAAGCAGGTGGGGTATGACTAGAAGGAGTAGGTCAGTCCTTGGGGACAGTATCTAAATATATGGAATGAGTTGGAAAATAACCTCTTTACATGTGTGGAACATGTATGCATATACACAAACATCCTCTGAAACTCCCATTGCAAACTGCTTGGTCTCTATTATCCAAACTACTTTCCTATGTATCTGTGCTTGCACACATGTGCACATATACGCACTCATTCCTTATTTCCATTTAAATAGGAGTGTCCTTTGTGGATTGTTTCTTATCTTATTCTTCCTTTTTGACTTTGTGTCTTAGAAATTGCTACATGCCAGTATATATAGCACTGTGGAATCCATATGTTCTGCAACCTATATGCTTCACAATTCATTCAATTATGTTGATGTACCTTATATTGATTTCCATTTCATAATATAATACACTATGCTGTGGTGAACATCCTTTCCATAGACCTTGTTCATAATGGATTATTATTGCTCTAGGATTAATTCCTGGAGAGGAAGTGCTAGTTTAAGTAGGATGCATATGTTAAAGAAGAAAATAGGACTAATTTCTCCTTCAAAAGTGAGTCATCTTTACAGTCACTGGTTTTTATATTTCCTTATTCACTTCAAGTATGATTAATCCCTTTGGTGATGGTCAATTACAAAGATATAAAATGACACACCATTGACTAATTATATTGCATACAATATTAGTGAAGTCAAATAAATTTTTATATATTTTTGGAAATTTTCTGTAATTTTTGGTCTCTTAGATAAGTATTCTTAATTGTTATTCATCTTTTGTTGGATTCTCTTTCAGTCACTGTTACATAGGTAATCATTCTATGAATGTTGTGTTTGTTTAAAATAATTACTTTTAAAACTAGGGATAGATGTAACTCACTTAACATGATAAAGGATATATCTATGACAAATCCAAAGCCAATATCATACTGAACTGGAAAAAAAAATTGAAAGCACTTCCTCTAAAATCATGAACAAGACAAGGATGCACAACCTTACCATTTCCATTTAATATGGTACTTGAAATTTTAGCCAAGGCAATTAAGCAAGAGAAGGATATAAAAGGGATACTCATCAGAAAGGAAGAATTCAAATTGTCCATTTACAGATAATATGATTCTATACTTGGAAAATTCCCCAAACTCCACCATAAGACTTTTAGAGCTGACAAACAAGTTCAGCAAAGTAAAATGATAAAAAATTGACATATAAAAATCAATAGATTGATAGTAGAGGATAGGAAAGGCAGCAGAATACAACAGACACCAGAATGGCAATATGTAAATCAATGGTTGTGCAACTGATGTGATTCTGCAATCTGTATATGGGGTAAAAATGGGAGCTCATATCCCACTTGAATCAAAGTGTGAAATATGATATATCAAGAACTATGTAATGTTTTGAACAACCTACAATAAAAATTAATTAAAAAAATCAATAGATTGTATACATTAATAATGAATCTTACAAAAAAAATAAGAAAAATGATTCCATTCATGATTGCTCAAAAACATATTTAGGACCGCTACTGGTGATGCTCACCTGCAACACCAGCAACTCAGGAAGCTAAATCATTAGTATCTCACGTTTGAGGCCAGACTTAGCAACTTAGACCCTCAACAAGACCCTGTAGCAAAAAATTTTTTAAATATACAGGACCAAGGATGTAGCTCAGTGTTAAAGTGCCCCCTGGGTTCAATCCTCAACATCTAAATAACAACAGCTGCAACAACAACAACAACAACAACAAACCCTTGGGAATAAATCTAATCAAAAAGGTAAAAGACCTCTACAAGGAATATTAAAGAATACAGAAGAAAGAATTGAAATAAGACAATGTCAGGTAAAAAACCTCCCACATTCATTGATTCATTCACAAAATTTATATTGTTAAAATGGTCATATTACCAAAATTGATCTATAAATTCAATGAAATCTCCATTGAAATACCAATAAAATTCTTCTCACAATTAGAGGGAAAATTACCAAAACTTATATGGAATAACAAAAGATCCAGAATAGCCAAAATAATTCTAAGCAAAATGTCAAGCTGGAGACATCACAATACCCAACTTCAAATTTTGCTCAGAGCTATAGTAAAAAGAAAATGTCTTAATACTGACATACATGTGGACATATAGTCAATGGAACTGAAGACAATTCCACATAGTTACAGTCATCTAATTTTATATAAATCTGTCAAAAACTTACATTGGAGAAAAGATGGCCTTTTAAACAAATGATATAAGGAAAACTTGTTATCCATATGTAAAAGATTGAAACTAGATCCCTGTTGTTCATCTCGTACAAAAGTCAACTCAAAATAGTTCAAAGAATAAAATCCAAAACTTTGCAACTGCTAGAAGAGAAATAGGGGAACACTCCAACCTTCAGGTATGAGCAGCAGCTTCCTCAACAAGACTATATAGCTCAGTAAATAGTACCAAGATTAATAAATGGGATGGCATCAAACAAAAAAGTTTTCACACAAGAAAGAAAATAATTGCTTGAAGAATATCTACAGAATTGGAGAAAATCTTTGCTATCTACTCTTCCAACAGAGGATTAATATCTAGACTACATAAGGAACTCAAAACTAAATTCCAAAACAACAACAACAACAAAAATCCACAAATACCTATTTAATACACCGCCAGATGAACAAAACACACTTGTGAAAACAAGAAGTACAAATGGCCAACAATTATATGAAAAAAATGTTCAACATTTATAGCTATCAAGCAAATGCAAATCAAACTTGTGCTGAAACTTCATCTTATTTTACTTGGAATGTCAAGCATCAAGAATGCAAATAACAATAAATGCTGATGAGGACATGAGAGAAAAATGAACTCGTGTGCATTTGTTAGAAATATAAATTAGTACACCCACTGCGGAAATTGATATGAAAGTTTCTCAAAAGATTAGGAATGAAACTATCATTTGATCTTGCTCTATCACTTCCCAGTATCTACATAAAATAACTAATCAGGGGATACAAGATGGCAGGCCAGAGGGAGGCAGGATTCCGTGTTGCTCTGCGACTTGGGATTCAAGTAGTGAGAATACTGTTTCTCTGCGAGCGATATTCCTGCTCCCACACACGAATCACAGCCACCGTGCAGGCCTGCAGGACTCAGCATCAGAGTAGGTCTCCCAACTACTTGCCCATGCAGGACTGTTGGGTACCTGAGCAAGATCATTGGTGGCAGCAGCACTGGCATAGATCTTTCGGCCACCCATCTAAGCAGAAATCACAGATGCCACTCCCATGCAGGCCACTGGGCAGGGCAGCTTCCCACAAGTAGTAACTCTAGCCCCCACGCCCCTATGGACTCCCATTTACCAACATGGGGCTACCTCGGTTGCCACCATCTTGGGACTCTACAGCAGAGGATATAGTCCCCTATGCCCCTAGCCTGCCTGCATCCAGGAACTTCATTCACACAGTCTCTGAAGTCAGCCCAAACCACACACTGCATGCCACAGAGCTCTCTGAATACATCATCCAGGTCTAACACCATCACCCAACTCCCCCATCCAACCTGACACCCCAGCACTGAAACCAGGTACCTCCATCTTAGGTCACCTTCATCACCATCTTTAGTGGGAACAACTCCCAGTTTGGAACTCCAGCTAGCCAGGTACCCAGTTTCTAACTCCCCGGTGTCCCCAGGAGCCTCCAACCTGGCACAGTGACTCTCTAGTAACCTTCACCATCCTGACAGCGGAGATATCAGCTAACAACAGACAACCACATTATTGAGTGAGAAGGGAAGCAAAAACAATGCTGATGTACAACCAAAATAATCCTTGTTTCTTCCTTAAAGATTTTCTTTTTCTTTTCCTTCTCCTCCCGTACTCTCCCACATATTTCACATATTCCCAGCATATGTGAAACCAAGTACTTGGCGTGAATTAGGATTTTGAGGACTGGGATGTCTGAAAACTGTATTACAGTTGTGTTGTATATTCTTTTTTCCCACTAATTTTTACTATCTTAACATTTTTTATTTTTCTTAATATCCATGTGTATTTGTTTTATGTCCTCTGCTGTCTTCCCACTTACTTGTCTACCCCAAATTACTTCCTCTAGATTCTCCTGCTACTAAACTTCTTTAGATTTCTCTTCCACACACCCTAAGATGTAATAACTCTATATACTCACTTAAGCATACCATCCTACTCCTCACTCCTGGTTCTTTGTCCATCGTCAGAAACAGCAACCCTTTTACAAACCTACAGATTATATTGTAGACAATAATTGAACTTGTGATTTCTGTACATTGTGACCAAACTGTAAACATTTTAATGGCAACTAATTGTTTTTAAGGTTGTATATTGTTTATATTGGGATCTGTTAACATTGTCCTTCCCCTCAAAGGAGAGGTATTGGAACCCTACAGGGACACTGTAAGTCTATAAGGTAAAAATGGTAGTGCCTTGGATCCACAGTGCTAGAAGGGAAGATATACAAGCAACATGAAAAGAAAAGGGAGGAAAGTGCCACCGAACAAATTAAGACATCACATTATTAGAATCCATGGCCAACACAGCAGAAGAAATTACAGAGAAGGAGTTCAGGATGTACATAATTAAAATAGTCTGTGAATTAAAGGATGATATAGAGAGCAAATACAGGCAGCAAAAGATCATATCGACAAAAAGCTACATAAACAAATACAAATACAGTAACAAATACAGGAAGAAATACAGAGATAGAGGTTCTAAAATAAAACAAATAAATGACTAAATAAATCCTTTAAATGAAAGAAACAATAAACCAAATAAAAGTTCAATTAAAAGCATCACAAACAGATTAGACCCCTGGAAAGACAGACCTGAGATAACAAAGACAAAATATATAATCTTGAAAAGAATGTACATCACACAGTGAAGATGGTAAGAAACCATGAACAGAACATTCAAGAATTATGGGATGGCATAAAAAGACCAAATTTAAAAGTTATTGGAATAGAGGAAGGCATAGAGTTCCAAATCAAAGGAAAGGTCAATCTTTTCAATGAAATAATATGAGAAAATATTCCAAACATGAAGAATGAATTGGAAAACCAAATTCAAGAGGCTTAAAGAACACCATACATACAAAATCACAACAGAGCCACACCAAGACACATTATAATGAAAAAGCCTAAAATACAGAACAAGGAGAAAATATTAAAATCCACGAGAGAAAGGAATCAGATTACATATAGGGGAACAAATTAGGTTATGTGCAGATTTTTCAAACCAGATGCTGAAAGATAGAAGATCCAGGAACAATATATATCAAGCTCTGAAAGAAAATGGATGCCAACCAAGAATCTTGTAATCAGCAAAATCAAGCTTTAGATTTGATAATGAAATAAAAATCTTCCATGATAAGTGAAAGTTAAAAGAATTTATAGCTAGAAAACCTGCACTACAGAACATCCTTGGCAAATATTCCATGAAGAGGAAATGAAAACCAACAATGAGAATCAGCAGAGGGAAGTATTACACTAAAGGAAAAACTAATCAAAGGAGAAACAACATTAAGTTAAATAATAAAAATAAACAAAAATGGCTGGGGATACAATCATGCCTCAATAATAATCCTTAATGTTAATGGCCTGAACTCACCATCAAAAGACATAGGCTAGCAGATTGAGTCCAAAAAACAAAAATTTTTAAAAAGACTCAACAATATTCTGTCTCCAGGAGACTCATCTCATAGGAAAAGCCATCTACAGATAAAGGTAAAAAGTTGGGAAAAATCATACCACTCACATGGACTGTAGAAGAAAGTAGGGTTTTTATTCTCATATCAAATAAAGTAGACTTCAAGCTAAAATTAATCAAGAGGGATATAGAAGGCTATTTCATACTTCTCATAGGAACCATACACCAACAAGACATAACAATTATAAATATATATGCCCCAAACAATGGAGAATCTATGTTCATCAAACAAATTCTTCTCAAATTCAAGAGTCAAATTGATCATGACACAATAATTTTGGTTGACTTTAACACACCTCTTTTACCACTGGATAGATCTTCCAAATAAAGCTGAACAAAGAAACTATAGAACTCAATAATACAATCAATAACTTAGACTTAACGGTTATATATAAAATATTTCATCCTTCAACAAGCGAATACACTTTCTTCTCAGCAGCACATGCATCCTTCTCTAAAATGGACCATATATTATGCCACAAAGTAACTCTTAGCAAATACAAAAAAAGTAGAGCTACTATCTTCATTTTATCAGATTATAATGGAATGAAATTAGAAATCAATGACAAAATAAAAAATGAAAACTACTCTAACACCTGGAGACTAAATAATATGCTACCAAATGAACAAAGGGTTGCAAAAGACATCAGGAGGAGATTAAAAAATACTTAGAGGTAAATGAGAACACTGGTACAACATATCAAAATCTCTGGGACATTATGAAGTCAGTACTAAGAGGAAAGTTCATTGCTTGGAGTTCATTCCTTAAAATAAGAAAAATCAATAGATAAATCATTTAACATTACATATCAAAGCCATAGGAAAAGAAGAACATATCAACACCAAAAGCAGTAGAAGGCAGGAAATTATTAAAATTAGAGTTGAAATCAATAAAATCGAAACAATTGAAAAAATTGACAAACAAAAAGTTGGTTCTTTGAAAAAATAAATAAATTTTACAACCCTTAGCCATGTTAACCAAGAGAAGGAGATAGAAAACTCAAATTACTAACATACATGATGAAAAAGGTAATATTACAACAGACATTACAGAAATACAGAAGATAATTAGAAATTAGTTTAAAAACTTGTACTCCAACAAAATAGAAAATATTGAAGGCATGGGCAAATTTGTAGAGTCATATTATTTGTCCAAATTGAATCAGGATGATATACACAATTTAAACTGATCAATTCCAAGCAATTAAATAGAAGATGCCATAAGAAACCTACCAAGCAAGAAATGCCTAGGACCAGATAGATACATGGCCGAGTTCTACAAGACCTTCAAAGAAGAACTAATACCAATACTCTTCAGTTTATTTCAGGAAATAGAAAGAGAGGGAGCCATGCCAAACGTATTCTATGAGTCCAATATCACCTTGAGTTCAAAACCAGGCAAAGACACATCAAAGAAAGTAAACTTCAGACCAAAATCTCTAATGAACATAAATGCAAAAATTCTCAATCAAATTCTGGTAATCAAATACAAAAACATATCAAAAAGATAGTGTACCATGAACAAGTGGCATTCATCCCAGGGATGCAAGGTTGGTTCAACATACGGAAATCAATAAATGTACTTCATCACATCAATAGACTTAAAGATAAGAATCATATGATCATCTCAATAGACAGAAAAAGCATTTGACTAAATATATCACCCCTTCATGTTCAAAACACTAGAAAAACTACATATAACAGGAGCATATCTCAACATTGTAAAAGCTATCTATGCTAAGCCCCAGGCCAACATTATTCTAAGTGGAGAAAAATTGAAAACATTCCCTTTAGAAACTGAAACAAGGCAGGGATGCCCTCTTTCACCACTTCTATTTAACATGGTTCTTTTTTTTTTTTAAGAGAGAGTGAGAGAGTGAGAGTGAGAGCGAGAGAGAGAGAGAATTTTTTAATATTTATTTTTTTAGTTTTCAGCAGACACAACATCTTTGTTTGTATGTGGTGCTGAGGATCGAACCCGGGCCGCACACATGCCAGGTGAGTGCGCTACCGCTTGAGCCACATCCCCAACCCTTAACATGGTTCTTAAAACACTGGACAGAGCAATTAGACAAACAAAAGCAATTAAAGGGATATGGGTAGGAAAAGAAGAACTCAAATTAGCACTATTTGCTGATGATATGATTCTATACCTAGAAGACCCCCCAAAAAATTCTATCAGGAAACTTTTAGAATTAGTAAATAAATTTATCAAAGTAGCAGGATATTAAATCAACACCAATAAATCAAAGCATTTTTGTATTCAGTGATAAATCCTCTGAAAGGGAAATGAGGAAAACTACACTCCCCAAAATAAACTATTTGGGAATCAACCTAATGAAAGAGGTGAATGACCTCTACAATGAAAATTACAGAATGCTAAAGAAAGAAATCAAAGAAGACATTAGAAGATGGAAAGATCTATCTTTCTCTTGGACAGGCACAATTAATATTATCAAAATGACCATACTACCAAAAGCACTATACAGATTTAATGCAATTCCAACCAAAATCGCAATGGCATTTCTCATGGAAAAAGCAGTCATGTAATTCATCTGGCAAAATAAGAGCCCCAGAATATCTAAAGCAGTCTTTAGCAAGAAGAGTGAAGCAGGTGGCATCACACTAAACCAGACCTTAAATTATACTACAGAGCAATAGTAACAAAAACAGCATGGTATTAGCACCAAAATAGACCTATAAACCACTGGTACAAAGTAGAGGACACAGAAACTTACCCGCTTAATTACAGTTATTTTATATTAGACAAAGGGGCCAAAAACATACATTGGAGAAAAGATAGCCCTTTCAACAAATGGTGCTGAGAAAACTGCAAATCCATATGCAACAAAATGAAATTAAATCCCTGTCTCTCACCATGTACAAAACTCAACTCAAAGTGGGTCAAGGACCTAGGAATTAAACCAGAGACCCTGTGCCTAATAGAAGAAAAAGTAGGCTCAAATCTCCATCATGTTGAATTAGGCCCTGACTTCCTTAATAAGACTCCTATAGTGCAAGAATTAAAGCCAAGAATCAATAAATAGGATGGATTCAAACTAAAAAGCTTCTTTTCAGCAAAAGAAACAATCAGTGAGGTGAATAGAGAGCCTATATCTTGGGAGCAAATTTTTAACACTCACACATCAGATAAGGCACTAATCTCTAGGGTATATGAAGAATTCAAAAAGCTAAACACCGAAGAAAAAATAACAAATAACCCGATCAATAAATGGCCAAGCACCTGAACAGACACTTCTCAGAAAATGATATACAATCAATCAACAAATATATGAAGAAATGTTCAACATCTCAAGCAATTAGAGAAATGCAAATCAAAACTACTCTAAGATATCATCTCACTCCAGTCAGAATGGCAGCTATCATGAAGACAAACAACAATAAGTGTTGGTGAGGATTTGAGAGAAAAGGCACACTCATACATTGCTGGTGGGACTGCAAATTGGTGCAGCCAATATGGAAAGCAGTATGGAGATTCCTTGGAAGACTTGGAATGGAACCACCATTTGACCCAGCTATCTGACTCTTCGACCTATACCCAAAGGAATTAAAAACAGAATACTACCCATGGGACACAGCCACATCAATGTTTATAGCAGCCTAATTCACAAAAGCTAAACTGTGGAACCAACCTAGAAGTCCTTCAGTAAATTAATGGATAAAGAAAATTTTGTCTATATACACAATGGAATATTACTCAGCATTTAAAGAATAAAATTATGGCATTTGCATTTGAGAAGATAATGCTAAGTGAAGTTAGCTAATCCTAAAAAAAATGCTGAATGTTTTCTTTGATGTAAGGAGGCTGATTCATTGTGTGGTTGGGAGGGGAACATGGGAGGATTAGATGAACTCTAGTTAGGGCAAAGATGTGGGAAGGGAAGGAAGGGAGCATGCGATAGAAAAGATGGTGAAATGAGATGGATATCATTACCCTAAGTATATGTATGAAGACACACACACACACACACAAAAAGAAACTAATCAGCATACTATAGTGATATATACATACCCACATTTATAGCAGCACAATTTACAATAGCCAAGTTATGTAACCAATCCAGGTGTCCATCAATATATGAATGGATAAAGAGAATGTGACATATATATGCAATGAAGTTTATTCTGCCATAAAGAGGAATGAAATTGTCATTTTCAGGAAAATGTACGTAACTATCGATAGATATCATGTTAAGCAAAATAAGACAGATTCAGAATGTTAAGTTTCATAGGCTTTCTCTCATATGTGGAAGCTACAGAGAAAATGGGATAAAAGAAAAGGGATCTTCTGAAAGTAGAAAGGAGACCAGTAGGATAGAGGAAGAGGATCAGGAGGAGAGAGGGGAGGAAAACAAGGGGAAATTCTGGGAAATCAAATTGACCAAAGTGTTATATGCATGTATAAACATACTATTATGTATTATTATTATACCCTAATAAACTATTCAGAAAAAGTGGTTCTTCTAGTTGTCATGTGCATTCTTAAAGTTATATTTTACATTGAAAAATATTTGGTATTTAGTCAATCAGAATTTACATTGTGGCTTCTGGGGTTTTGTTCTTACTTAAACTTGTTTTCCTTGCCAAATATTATAAAATTATTTCTCCAATTATATCTTAACAGTTTACATGTGTTAGTTTAATGTTAACTCTTGACTTTATCTGAAATGCATGGTTGAATATTTATTGTGCAAATGTGTGAAGAGTAAGGAGGGTCATTTATTTATTTACCAGCACATAGGCAATATTCACAGTTGGCATGATAATCCCATATGATAATAGTGGAATGCATTACACTCATTATTATCCATATACAGCACAATTTTTCATAACTCTGTATATAAAGTATGTTCATGCCAAATTATGCCATTATACATGTACTCTTTTTTGCATTACAATTCTTAATTCACATATATACCACAACTTTTCATACCTCTGTCAGAGTTGGCATCATTTATTGAGTAACCCTTCTGTATTAAAATGCCAACTCTATCATAAACTATATTCCTGATGGAGTTTGTAATCTGATATGTGTTCCATAGATCTGTTGTTCCTATACATGTATATATCTGTTTCTTTTATTTCACTTCAGTGAGTTTTGAAGAATATGGCAAGAGAGGATCACCATCATTGCTATTCTTTTGGAAAACCATCTTTATTCCTCCATATTTTCTAACTCCTATGAATTATAGAATAAGTTTGCAATGTATCACAAAAAGATCTTTTGACTATTCATTGATACTATATTGAACATATGTCTGCAAGGAAGCTTGTTAGCAGAAGTAGACACACATGACCAGATGCCAGTTTCTCACTGCCTACGTTTGAAAAGCTACCCCTTCATTGCACAGGTGAAGACTGGACTCAGACTTACTCACAGATAACCAAGTTAAGTTTAAATGTACAACAGAAAGGATAATTGAATATTATGCCTTTGTAACAGCCCTTGCATCTTCCACGTATTATATTGTTTCCATGTAATGAGCTACAAGGGAACACAAATTATAATTTAAAAAGTTGATTGAGCATGAAATAAGAACAAAGGTAGTCCATTATTTAATTTGAATATTCAATGGTGTAATGGATACAACTATTCAATGGAGACTCATAAAGCACTTGGCTTGGGTAGATAAACTCTGTGTGATAAGTTGCCCTATAGGTCTTTTGACAATAATTTCTTCTTCTCTGTGATATCCTCTATACTTCTGATTCATAACAGGCTACCTTCTGGTGGATACAGATATTTTGCATTTGTTAAAAATGTAAGAAAATTATGAGTAACTGATACCCTGATTAACAGCAGCTTCATGGGCTATAAAGTGAATGTAGTCAAAGGAAAGATGGCTATGGATAGGCAAAATGCTATCTAGCCCACAGTATCTACCACATAGGGCTATTGCTCATAAGGCACTAAATAGCAAATCTCTTCTACCTAGAGATCACCCTCTGATAAGAAGACTGGGACTAACCATGCTATAATTTTCTATGTTATTATTTAACAGGGCCTTAGTAGATATCTAATCTTATTATCTCTAAGTTCTTTGGAGCCATTTCATTCATTTTCAAGTGGTCTAGAAGTAATTGGCTTTCCACTTTCATATTATAATTCTTCAATTGGTTAAAAAATAGCCGCTCTGCCTCCCATGGTAGTTTTACATTTTGCATATTTGTATGTTTTTCAAGTACTACCTATATTTTAGGATGTCACTATTCTAGTCAAACTCTTATGTTTGAACTTTACTTAGTGTACACCAAAAATATAGAGTTGTGACTAGATAGAACATGTCTGCTGTTGGCTATCATGAATTCTTACTCTTTTTTGTATTGCAAAATAACCAGCATACTTCCTTGTCACACAGTGCATGATCTACATATTTTCATTATTCATGTTAATGGGACTCATTTTTCATCACTACAAACATATTTTGCTCCAAAACATCTCCTTCATACTCTTGAATTAATGTTTAAAATTTCTACCATTGTAGTAAAAAAAAAAAAATGAAAAACGCCAATCCTTGTACTCATAGGTTTACAAGTGCATTACTGCACAGCAGTAGGGCTCTGCATGTCAAAATACAGCCAATGTTTAAAAAATGCACGTGGTCCTCCACATGCCCACCCTCAAAACCTTCCTTTGAAATGTTTTCCCACCAGGCTGACTTTAGGTGAGGGCCTAGAGGGTCCTGTGGCTCCTAGATAACCCCATGTTCTGGTCAAACCTGAGTTCACAGATGGATTCCTGTCTAGTCCACTTGCCTTGGAGGCATTCAATTCATCATCCACACTTATCCAAACAGACGCTTCCTTTCAGAAATAAGTAACTGCAAAACTATAAAACTGAGACAAAAAATTAATGCCTATGGTAGAAAGGAAAGATCTTATAAAACAAGGCCTGAACAAAGTTACATGCAACTCAAAGCTGGAGGTACAATGTAGTCAAAGGAGCAGAGCAAAGCTCTCCCTGGAAAGGGAGCTGAGGAAAGCAGAGCTGTTTGCCTCTGGAGGTCGAGGTAGATTGGGAGGCCTTGACTCATGGTTTTCATTTGGCTACGGATGGGGTTTTGTCCTGGAAAGCTATAAGACTCCCCTGCGGCCCATCAGTAAGGACCTCCTTATTGGAGGTACCAGAGTGGACTTTTCATCCTTACAGTAACAGTGTAAGTGTATAAATCAGGCATTGTGAGAACAACAGAACAACTGGTTGTGCTTTTTGATGTGAGGGAGTTATTCACTGAGAAAGTAGCATTTGTGCTGGGTCTTAAAGAGTAACATCAATTGATAAGGAAATGGAGTAAATAATTCCATGCAGGGAGAAATGATGAAATAATCTAGATTATCTGGGGATGTTAAGGAAATAATTGACCACTATAAGAAACTGAGACATAGATAACCAAAACCAATTATATGCTTAAAAGCATTAGGCAATAAGTGAGAGGGTGACTTTGTTTAAAGTCCTTAACAAAATAAGGGAAGGCATGCAGCTATCTAGGGAAGAGCACCAGACAGAGGGAATAGGATGAATTGGGACCTCAAGTAGAACCCGACTGACATGTTTTGAGGGCTCTTAGCAAGACAGAGTGGCAAGAGTGAAGTGAACAAGGAGTAGTGTCATAGGAAGTGTAGGATTGGGGACCCGAGCATTTAGTGTTCCATTGTCCTAAGAATCTGGGTCTTTATGCTGGTACAGATGGGAAAACATGAAGAATTTTAAGCAGAGAAATAATATGATCTAAATTTAGTTTTAACAGAATCATTTAAAAATGTTCTACAGTGAATTACAAACTCATAATGACTACTTGTAATTTACCCATGGCATCTCCAAGAGTGTAATAGTAATGCAGTCTCACTGTCTGGTTTAGTTGACATGAACATTACTGAATAATGAGATTAATGGACACACTGTATATCCTTCAGGGAAGCCACAAGCCTCTCATTATCTGAATGTTTAAATAACAATGTAATAGCATATCATGTGCCAGTATATTGTACAACAAAGACCCGGAGCAAAGAAAAATAATTTTTCAGATTCAGTATAATATAACAAAAAGTGAAACATATATTCAAAAAACACCATATAGATTGGCACACAAAAGGAATGAAGTTACTGCTAAGCTTTACTGTTATAAATTAAAAATAAGAGCAGATCCATATATTTTAAAAATCAAGTTACAGATCAAAGTTCATGTTGATATTCTAAGAGTGAATCACCTAATAATTACATATTGAATATCTGTTTAAAGCAATGTAAATTTGAGATGAATACTAACTACACAGAGTAATCTGTTGAATAAGGTTGTTGGTATAAAACACCTTATTAAACATCAAATGATATCTACCAAGCTGATGACATTTTGTTTTAAGCTAGTTCATCTTCCACACATAGTTTTAAATGAAAATCCAAGGGAACTTAATTACAACATGATATATTCCATACTTCTATAATTATGTCAAAATGGATTCTATTGTCATGTATAACCAAAAAGAAAATAAAATAGCAAGGCCCATGTAAAATTTTCAATAGGATATAGGAATTATTTATATTGTTTTGAATAGAAAGTCACTTATCTTTAAATATAAGTTATTTTTCTTTCATTTCCACTCTCACATTTTGTTGCTTGACCATTCTGAATAATTAGAAGCTTCCAGAACACATCATTTACCTACCCTGCAACTTAGTCAATGTGGTTCTCTCCATCTGGACAGCTCCTCTAGTTTGTCTACCTGGCAAATTTCTAACCATCCATAAATTTCAGACAGGGCCCCTCCCTGGGGCTTTCTCCTACGTTCCTATGTTCCTATTCTTTCATCATCTCCTAGTTATCTATTGCTATTGCAACAAAACATATCCTTCTCTGACCATAGCCCCATAGCCTGAAAAGTTTCTCCAGTCTGAAGGACTGATATGATTAGATTGGAGACAGGTTTATAATCCACACTAATCTCCCAATCTCAAGGTTTTTTGTTTTGTTTTTTTTTTCTGTGTGTGGGGGGGGTGGTGGGTACCAGGGATTGAACTCAGGGATACTCAACCACTGAGCCACATCTCAAGCCGTATTTTGTATTTTCTTTAGAGACAGGGTTTCACTGAGTTGCTTAGCACCTCACTTTTGCTGAGGCTGGCTTTGAACTTGGAGCCTTCTGTTTCAGCCTCCTGAGCAGCTGGGATTACAGGCATGTGCCATCGCACCTTGCTCAAGGTTCTTAATTTATTCACAATTATAAAAGCTCTTTACCACTTAAAGTGATATATTAACAGGTTCTGGAAATTAGGATGTCAACACTTTTAGGGGCATTATTCAGACTACCAACTACCAATTATACTGTTATTCCTACAACTTGAAAGCATCCACTACTAGGGAGTAAAATTATTGGTTTGCACAGTCTATCTCTGCTTGAAAATGCACAGGAATATAGGGTTCATATCTGTTCTACCTGCCATATATAACATAGTGCCATATTAATTATTAAGAACCTCAATAAATTATTGATGAATAAATTTATGAATCAAAAACTATATGTTTAAATCTACATAGAATTGTTGAAATAGACAACTATGAATAATCAGAGAAGAAGTAGTGACCATTCATTTTAGAGAATTTATAATGTAAATAACCTATTCATAGGGATTTTTATATTACATAAATATAAGGTTGTTATATATGATTTTGGTCACTTGTGTTTATTTAAAACAAAAAAGCAAAATAGAAGTACTGTATATTTTTCAGTGCTTTGGGGATATTTTTATACTGTGAACCACTTTATAAAATTAAGAGATAAGTTCTGAATTTGTTATGTGTATATTTTGATGACATAGATAATGAATTTTACAGATTTGTTAATTATGGAATTTTAAATAATATTGGGATTTTATTTGTTATTTCAGTTCATAATTGTTTATGTTTTACTGCTGTTTGGTTATATGTTAACTATTTAAAGTAGGTCTTTAATTGCCAAAATCTATAGTCTTTAAACATAAGGAATTGATGTTATTTTCAGAAATAGCTGAATATGAATGTGGATAGACTTTATTTTTTTCCTAAAAATCATACCAAGTAAAATTCATCCATTATTTTGTTAAGAAGTTTTTTAAGAGCTGTTCATGTGATTTAATGACAGAATCTTCATATATGGCTTTAAATTACTTGCTTTTACCAATTTAAGCATTCATTAAGCATATGCCTAATATGTGTTTCCCTGAAAAATTACATGCAGAATGAAACCAAAGACTGAAAGATGAGTCTGCTTAATTTTATATAGTAGGAAATGAAGGTCTGAAGTATCAAATAAGTCATGTAACAACAATGCGTAGGACAGTGAATGGAATTTGTGCATTTTTCAATAGGAGAGTTCAAAATATGAAGAAATTATTGTATATCTCATAGTGTCCATAAAGTAAGCATGTCATGATTTACTATATAAAATAAGCATATTCATAATGCATTCTTTGTGTTCAAATTTTGAGGATATTTAAACAAGGGCACATATTTCAATATATTCATTCATCATCTTGGTATGGTGTGATTAAATCCTCCACCTTGTGTTAAATACAGGCAATAGTGTTAGTATTCAGGACAATAGTAATAATGAGCATTATCAAGTGCTTTGCTAAGATCAATGTATATTATGTTTGAGCTTTCCCTTTATATATAAAACTTCTACTTCCTTAAAATTGATTGAAATTAATCTTTTCCATAAACTTCTATTACTTTTCAATATTTATCATTTTATCTTATTCATTCGTAGGATTTAAAAAAAATTTTATGTAATAAAATTAGAGTAATCAAATCATAATTGTATTTTTTATGTCTTCATATTTTCTTCTGGATTAGTCTCTATTCTTCAAGTCTTTGAGCACTTTTGTTTGAAAGTCATCTACCTTTCCTTAAAGTGAAGCCATGCTTTGCATCAATTTGCATAGCTACCTATTAGGAAAATAAGACATTATTTATTTAATTTAATTGAGTAGTAATAGAAGAAAATGAGTCGTTGTTATTCATGAGATACCAAACATAGGAAGATATCAGTGAAAAGCTTGGGTATTCTAAAAACATATTTTCTGTTAAACTCCTTTCTTAATAATTTCACATAATCAAAATCACTCATGTTTCAAATAGAAAGCAATTTATTGAGCATTAAGAATATTATATAATTTAATGACAGTTAAATGAACAAAGTTTATCTGGAAAAACCATACATCCTACAATACTGATTTGTTTTTGAAAACACAATTCCCAATAACTCATTTTTTTAAAGAGAATAAATTTTTTTTCAACAAAGAATATTGCTATTACATTAATGTGTATCAGCTGTTTATTTTGAGGAAACCATTAGCTCTATGAATATTCTGTCATTTGACAAGATAAAAATTTTTAAGAGTTTGCAATATCTTATTAGCATTTATTAGTTGTCTTTACACATTATTTACAGAAATCTACATCTTCTTTTCCTCTCACACATTAAGAAGAGACAAATAAATATTGTATGCTAATATAAAATGCCTCTACAATATTTAAAATGCTAGCAAGTTTCAGGTTGCTTTTATAATGCTTAATGGACAGAGAAAAACTATATATTTTTAAATTGCTTTAGGCTAGTTTATATAGCTGTTACATTCTTAAACCCAGACTAGTAACATGTCAGCTGTATAGTAACTTGATATAATTTTGTAGGCAAACTCAGTACCTTAGAAATGTGTTAGACAAAAGTATGAGAACATGGTACAGCAGTTCTATAGTGAAATAGGAAATTTGAGTTGTTACAGTTGTCTATTTATATGAACATAATGAATTAAAATTTGACATAAGAAACATTTTCAGGTAATCATTAAGGATATTTGAAAAGAAGGCATGACTAAATTCTTCCAGAGAAGCACAGTAGAGCTTAGCAGCTGCAATAAGAAATAAATCTCAAAAATTTTAAATTGGGTGGTAGAGAAGCATGAAGGGAGCTACTGTTTGCTCTATGAATCATCCATGTCACAAATAAGATATTCCAAATGAGCACAATTAACCCAAGGGGGCCTTTTAAATAACAAAAATTCTTACAGATTTGCCAAGAGCTTCCTGCTGACTTTCTAGAAAAGCTTTTTGGCTTCCATTTTGATTTAGCAGTGACAAAGAAGCCAGGAGCTTAACCACCTAGATAAAAATAAATAAACAAACAAGTATACACAAACATGGTGGAGGACGTTGATTAGATCATGGCATCATCCAAGAAACAGAGGAGGAGAAACAAGGAGCTAGGGACGAGATAGACTACTCAAGGCCATACCCCAGTCACATATTTCCTCCAGCGGTGCCCCACAGTCACCATCCAGTCATCCATTCAATTGTTACTCTATTAATGAATTAATCTACTGATGAGATGACATAAGTGCCTAACAGTTCCACCACTGAACTTTCCTCCACGGGGGAATATGCTTTCAATACTTTCAGAGGACATTTCTAGATTCAAATCACAACAGAATATAAAAGGAGAAAATTTTATCTAAATTTAGTTTATATTTTGGTTAGAATCCTATATAGTTGAATAATCATGCTTGCTAACTTCAGTCCCATTCAACAAATCATCAAGGAGAATATATACTTTGAGAAAAAGGAACAAACTAGTTCAACTGTTTTTAGTAAGGGGCTTTTGATGGTTTAATAATAGTAATTAAAAATGATGATGTTGTCTTTCTCTGTGAGCAAACAATTTTTTTATACTATTATTCCTGCCAATCTACACAGTCTGCCATAGGAAAGCTAGCAAATTGTTATTTTAAACCATTTATCTTTTGAAAAAGGTAGAGTATGCAACAAAAAGAATTGAAGACTCTGTGTCTTCATATGTATGTAGTATGCATAATTTATGTAGAACTTTCTTAATGCACATGTTGTTTTTCCCAATTGATGTTCAGAGAACTAAAAGCAAAATGCTGGTGTAACCAGTAAAATTAACTATAATGATCATGCTACTTAGCCTTCAGCTGCTGTGACAAAATACCTGAGACAATCAACATAAACAGAGAAAGGTTTATTTTGACTCATTGTTTTAAAAATTGCAGTCCATGGTTACTTGGCCCGATTCTTTGGGTTTGTGGTGGCACAGTGCATCATGAAGAAAGTATGTGACAGAGGAGCTCTGTTCACCTCATGACAGTCAAAAAGAAAAGAGAGTTGTAGCTCAGTGGTAGAGTGCTTATCTAGTATGTGGTGAGGCACTGGGTTCGATCCTCAGCACCACATAAAAATAATACATAAAATAGGGGTATTATATTTATCTCTAACTAAAAAAAATATTTTAAAAATTTAGGTGCAGAAAAAAAACTACCTGAGATTGATCAGAGCATTTTTTTAAAATTTGATCCCAAAAGCACAAGCAACAAAGGAAAAATAGATAAATGTGATTATATCAAACTAAAAAGATATTGTATAGGAATTGTATGAAGAGACAACCTTCTGATTAGGGGGGGAAAGCCATATAGCCATTAAGGTCATTAATATATAAAATATATAAGAAACTCAATAGCACAAACCCCAAAATATCAAAAATGTGCAAGGAATCTGAATAAACATGTCTTCAAGAAAACAAACAAAAAATAGACACACACATGAACACAAAATGCTCAACATCAAGAATCATTAGAGAATTGCAAAGTAAAACCACAAAGAGATATATTCCACCTGTCAGAATGACTATCATCAAAAAATTGAAAGATAACAAGTGTTGGCAGGGATGTGGAGAAATGGGAAACTTGTATACTGTTGACAGGAGTACAAATTAGTAAAAATGAAAATTAGAAAACTGTATTATGTTCCTCAAACAACTAAAACATAATTATAATATAATACAGGAATTCCACTTCTGTTTATTTACTCAAAAGATTTGAAGTTTTTGCCAAAGAAATTTCTGCACTCTCAAGTTCATTGTAGCACTATTCACGATTGCCAACGTATGGAATCAACCTAAGTATCAACAGATGAATGAATAAAGAAAAAGAAACAATCTCTCTCTCTCTCTCTCTCTCTCTCTCTCTCTCTCTCTCACACACACACACACACACACACACACACACTGAATACTATTCAGCCTTTAAAAACAAGGAAACTCCAGTTATTAGAGGGAATACTTTCAATTTTTCTCCATTTAGAATGATATTGGCCTTGGGTTTAGCATATATAGCTTTTACGATGTTGATGTATGTTCCTACTATCTGGATGCTAATTCACACTGGGGAGAGGTGGTGAGGGAAGAATCAAGTTACATTAGATTAGGTAGAGGGTAGTGAAGGGAAGAGAGGGGGTATGGGATAGGAAGGATATTAGAATGAATCAGACATTATTATCCTATGTACATATATAACTATACGAACGGTGTGAATCTACACCATGTACAACCAGAGGAATGAGAAATTATATTCCATTATATATGATGTATCAAAGTGCATTCTACTGCATATAAAACTAATTAACAAAATTTGCAAAAGGAAATTCTGTCATTTGTAACTATGTGGATGGAATTGGAGAATATTGTATTACATGAAATAAGGCAAGCACAGAAAGATGAATACTGAATATGTTTTCACTTTAACGAGAATCTAAGACAATGACACTCATAGAAACACAGTAGAATGATGCTTTTAGAGTTTAAGGTTGGGAGATGGGAAATGACAGTTCAAGTGTATAATAATTTAGTTAGATAATATACATTTTTTGAGATGTATTACACAGCATGATGAATATAGTTGATAATAGAATATTATATATTTCAAAACTGCTGAGAGTAAATTTAAAATATTTTAGCACAGAAAATGATGGGCATTTGAGGTATGTATATATTAATTAGCTGGACTTAATTGTTCACATATTCATAAATCATAATTTCATGATATCTCATAAATGTATACAATTATAAATTATCACTTTGCAACAAAAAAGAAAAATTAGTAGCATGTATGCAAACTATTGGCCAATTGAACAATGTTCTGTGCAGGTATAGCACTGGAAACTCCATTTGGGGAATAAAAATGAAAAAATAAAATTATTTTTTCATAAAGAAAATTATAAGGCCATGTTGAAATAAAAGGTGATAAGTTATATCCCAAAGTACACCTAAGATTTCTCTACATAATAAGAAAAAAATTCAGTTCCCCACCCAAGAACTGATATCACTTTTTAAAAAAATATACCATATAATTTCAGACAAAATTTTACTTTTTCAAGCAATCACAAGATTGAAATAGAGAAAGCAAATATGAATCTACCATAATCTCTATTTTTAAAGTATTTAATTTACCAAATTATACAAAATTCACTTTTGAACTCTTATTAGCAAAATTAAAAGAAATTATAACACAAGACAAAATGATAAATGTCATAGGAAATACATTTGTAGAGGGTCAAGGCAGAAGAAAGAACCTCCCATACAGGGGGAAAGGGAATTTCATGGCTGTCATGGCATTTAGCTTAAATTTTTAAAAACATTAAAATTGGGGATTATGGGGAAAAGTAGGATGGACTTTTCGGACAATGAAACAGCATGAGTGTAAAACTAGACTCTGGAAAAGCAAATGGAAATGCAGAGGTTTCCATTATTAGGTTAGATGGCATGAATTAGAACAAATGATGGGATATAAGGATTTGGGGGTTTGTAGGCAAATCATTAAATGCCATAAATACAAATTTTACTGTCATGAAGTACTCCCAATGAAAAGAGAGAACATGGTTGACTCTAGAATCTTCAAAACATGTTTATATTAATAGCTTTGTCAAGTGCAACTGGCTCATATGATATTGATTGACACTAGTGGTGCTTTATGTTTTTTGTTATTAAATACTTTTTTAGTTTTTGATGGACATCATACCTTTATTTTGTTTATTTTTATGTGGTGCTGGGATCTAACCCAGTGCCTCATACATGTTTGGCAAGTGCTCTACTGCTGAGCCACAACCCCGGCCCATGCTTTATGTTTTATCTCATTTAGAGTTCAGAATCTTATGAATAGTTCTAAGATTTGATTAATCACCAGTTTGCCTATTCAATTGTTTTTTAAAAATGAATTGTGTAGAGGAGGTGATTCGTGAAGAAAAATGGCAAATCCATGTTCCACATGCCAGGGATGACTGCAAATTTGAATGATTTTTTCCCCTAAATTAAGCCAATACCTGACCACAAACTGAATTATGAAAGCCTACAGTCAGCCACAAATAATTTTCCATTCCCTACTGGGGTGAATTGCTGTGTTAGATGCCCCTGGGAAAACAAGTGTGCAATGTAATTATTATACTAAAATAACCAGGTTTTCTAGTTGAAGACATGAGACAGAGGCACACAAAGTTCATATTTAGGCAAATATGATATATGAGAATGAGTCTGAAGTGATAGTAAATTTCAAACTGTGGTTCTCACACTTGCTGGGTTTGTGGGTAATAACTTGCTTTGCATAAAGTTATGTTTGGTATCGCACAATACATTTTTGGAAATTCACCTTTATTCCTTCCTGGAATCATATGCACTCTAGGTGAAAATAATTTCTTTCATCAGGGCAACAATACGACCCTGCTGCAGAGTTTTAATTTGTGTATGCTTGTATGTGTATGTTAGTTGTAGCAGAGAAAGAAACAACTGAGGTTTAACTTGAGGAGTACCCTGGAATGAGTAGACTGGGTGAAATGATGTCTGACCTTCCTTCCAGACCTTATTTTTATGAAAGGACCAGCACAGGATAATCTTGTGTGACCAGAGAATCGTCCCATAGATTATTGTCCAATGCACTTAATAAAGGTTTCTGCCTTGATACTCATCACATTTCATGTTTTAATTATTTTAGGGGTCTCTATTTTATCTCACTCATTTATGATATTCTATTTATTTATTTATTTATTTATCTATTTATTTATTTATCAGGGATTGAACCCAGGGGTGCTTAACTACTGACCCACATCCCTAGCCCTTTTTTATATTTTATTTAGATGCTGGATCTTGTTGAGTTGCTCAGAGCCTCACTAAGTTGCTGAGGCTGACTTCAAACTTGTATCCTCCTGCCTCAGCCTCTTGAGGTGCTGGGATTACAGTTATGCGCCACCATGCCCAGTTGTTAATGTTACTTGTATTCATCTCTATAATCTCAGCCTCCAGTACATTTGCATATGTTTACCTAGTCTGCATTCAATAAGGGTTTGTGAAAGAAACGCAGATGTGGAACCAAATCATGGAGTATATTGAATAAGAATTGTCGGGTCTAATCTGTGGACAGAGTTCTGAAGGGTAGTCTGACTTGACCAGAACTCTACTTTAGGAAGATTAGTCAAGTAGCATCATGAAACCAAGGCTGGAGAAAGAGGTAAAGGGAGAGACAAATTAGAGACTACTCAAAGAGTATAGGATGGGCAGAAGGAGGATCTGAGGATGGAAAGTGAGGGGAAACAGGAAATGGATTTCAAAAGAAAATCAAGTGGATTTAGCAATTATTTCTATATGTGGTCAGGAAACAAACGACACGCTGTAGTTTCTGAGATTTTAGAACTGTACCTCTGGTAGAATCATTAACAAAAATAGGAAGAAATATTTTTTATTCAATGAAATGATTATTTTAGTTGGGAACACATAGATTTTAAGGAACACTTGATGTGATTACATGGTAATGTTTGGCAGATAGCTGAAAACTTAGAGAAATGATACTGGACTAAAAACATGGCTGGGAGAAACAAAGAATATTGCCCTATACATCTGGGGAAAAGGAAGGAAGAAATCAGACAAAAGAGAAGTAATGAATAAGTTTTCAAAGCATTGATGTTATAACTGTTTAAGACCAATGAATTGGAATTGTTTTAGAAAACAAATTATTCAGAGGCTGTAACATTTTATGATTTTTGCACCAGGCCACCTTTTGGGAATTCTGACACCAGTAGCTGCAACAGATGTTCAGCCCAATTCTTATGTAGATTAACATAAATCCTCAAAGTAAAAGTCTGTATTCAATAAAACATATTTGACTTTCAATCAAAAATTACAAGGCATGTCAGAGGCAAGATAAAATAGACTGGAGAAGCAAGGAAATTATCAAAAACAGACTCAGAAATTACACAAGTGCTAGAGTTATCATAGAGGGAATTTAAATAATGATGGCTAATATGTTGACCCTACCTTGACATCATCATGTAGCCTAAGTCTGAGAAACTCAATTTGGCCAATTTTGTGTGAGACATGACCTTCTAGAGAGTGATAATCCATATGCCTTCAATTCTGTGCAAGTGCCTAAAGGACTTGGGGGTGGTCTCTTAAGGAAGCCAGAATAAAATTGGCTAATTTTAGTAGAAAAAGGTCATGAATAAATGTCATATCAGATGTTAAAGTAAAAATTAGAACATATATTATTCATATAAAGAATAGTAATACAGAAGATGGATATCATAATTTTAGTAGCGAATGAATAGATACATAGTATAACATTTTATCTACAAAGTAGGGTCTTTGGAATACTCCATTATACCTGGAGAGGAGGATTATAATGTATGCAGAGTCTTAAAGTATTCAGTCTAAGTTCCCAAGAGAGGTAAAATACACAAAGTTGGGTTTCCATCAAAAAAAAAAAACAAAAAACTTTTAAATCATCTTTTGTATTAAAGCAAATTACTGTGAGAAATTTATTATTGTATCCTATTATTCAAAATAGTGTAATTTGTGTTCATGGTTGAATTGTAACTTAATGGACAATCATATCTCATTACCAGTAAAAATTTAAAACTAATAGAATTGTGATATAGCCCTTATCCCTGCAAAATTAGTATTTACAGTCACAAAAGTAGCAACTAAAAATATGGATTGAAGAATTCACAACATTAATATAAAATGTAATTTGTTTTTTCCTATGTTTAATAAATAGATCATGAATTCTATTAATAGGGAGATCTGTCCAAGTGTGATTTGTGATACTTCTTAAGCAGTGCAGGCGGCCAGTCATCTTGCTTATATAGAGTAAATTAAAAAGTCAAAAAAATACATAGAGTAATATAAATGAATATTAATTTCTTCTATGTTTGTATAATTTTCTCTCTAAATTTGAAGTGAACTATAATAATTATATCCATTTCTAATTCTCAGATTTAAAAATAAAATTAAGCCATGCCTTGATAACATGACAAATTGAACCAAAGCCTTACATCTTTGCCAGGCAGTTGCTGAAAATAGATATCACTAATATACAAAATTTAAAATGAAAACTTCTTCATTAAAAATATAACTTGATAAACCAACTTCAGCTTCAGAAAAGTTGTACCTTTCTCTGTTTGAATAAAAAAACACACTATAAATTTGTGCATAAAGAGTGAACAAGAATAAGAGAAATATACTGATGAATACGAAGAATCACAGAAACAGAGGAGACCTAAGCAAATATCCTGCCTGGGATCATAAATACCAGTGTCTGCAGAGGGATAAAGTATTCCAGGTGTGCGAACTCCCTTGACCACAGTCCCATAAAAGACAGCTGCTCCTCAGCTCCAGCTGATTATGTCATGCAGAAAGGTGGGACACACAGATGTGTCTGTCACCCTCATGCTGGTTCATTGTTTACCTTTGCCTAGATCAGTTTATGTTGTTTTTTTTTTTTTTTCCTTTTCCCCAATTAGATCAATACTCTTCAGACTAAACAAAAACGTGCCACCAGCTGCACTCTTTATAATAGGCTGGTGGTCTACCACCTTTAATCCAGACCATGCACAGTTCAAATAATCCACTTTCCTGATACATATCTTCTGGGTGAATATTTGTTGCATTATCTTCATTAGATAATTTAAAGTCTCAAATAAAATAATCTTTGTCAGCTTACTCCAATTTTATGCTGAATTTCTAACTATTGCATAATACTTTCATTTTTTGACTTCTGGTTTGCATTGTAGATTACTATTTTTTAACCCTTTTTTATGATCACTTATGCCATTTAAGCAAATTCTCTGAATTAAGACAAAATTCTAATCAAGTTGTGAAATGGTGATAAGATTATTATTTTAATATTACCATAATGCCAATTTTATCTGACAAAGTGGTAGAAGTTATTAGAAGCAAATTTTCTACATTACAAAATTTTACCTGATTAGCAGCCAACTTGCTACAGCTCATATTTTTAAATATACTTTTTTTAAATGTATTGCTTACATAAACTTAATCAGATGAATATTATTTCACATTTTGTCAACACTTACAATTAATTACAATAATATTAGTGTTTTACTATGTTCATACACTGATGGCCTCAGAGTTTATTATACCAATTGTCTTTATAGCCAATGTTTTCAAACACATTTGTTCTTTGAATCCATGTGTCTGTTAATTAGGCATTTTTGTTGCACGCTTTCTCTACTAGTAGTTAGCAATGAGGAAAATGTGCAAAAGTTTACCCTATCCCTGAGATCTTATTATTACCATTTTTGTATATATCTACTCAAAGTTGCAGCTATGGCTAAAAAGTTTATTAGAATAGTACCTAGAGTGGGTTGATCCTATAAGAGATATAGAATGGATTTAAGAGGAGCCCTTTTTTTTCCTCATGCTTGCTGATGCAGTTTTGAAGAAAATTGCCCATGCTGCATTTTTAAAAGATATGGGCCTCATCCTCTTTCTTCTACATGTAACTCAAACACATGAAGGAAACATGCCTTAGTGGAAACAGGACACACTAGAGAAACAGTTTCAAGATCTCATCCTTCCAAAGTGTGTAACATTAGCTAAATTGTGCCATCTCTCAGTCTGTTTCCTCAACTACGAAGGAGGATAATATTCTCTTCTTGTAAAACCAAGACTTTTGTGTAGTAAGTATAGTGTGGTCATGTATTTGAAGCATCCATCACAGTCTTTGGCACTCAGTTGCCATTCAATACATACTGATTTTATTTGGCAATATTTACTGATCAGACATTATGAAAACAATAAGGAAGAGACACAAAGTGCCTGGCTGCTTCTTGTCACAGTGGGATTCTGGTGCTTTCCTGTTGAAATAAACAACTTCACAGAACATCACTCCATGACCATATTGGAGCACCACAAAACAACAAGACTCCATAATCATTTTTGAACTTAGGCAAAACATGTTTTTGGAAGAAACAAACTGATCAAACTTCTCCCTAACCTGGTTAATATGAAGGACTGTACTTCTTTGCCAATCACAGTTTAATTTCATTCTAGTCTCTCCCCTTTTTGAAACTAGTAAAATATTAATCATAAAAGTACTTGTGCTTCCTGACAGTATTCCTCCAGAGGCCATTACTGCTTTCCCAGTACTCTGCAAAGTATCCAATGGATACACAAATCTTCAAGTCTTCCGAAAACCTTCTCTCTGAGTTGCTTCATGGTTCCTCAGGGTGTGTTTTCCTTCTCAGGGTGAAGAACAATACATTCCACTTGTTCAATTGCAGGTTCATTCCTGGTCGTGTTAGGTTTGAAAGTTAAACTGGGGTGGCCATTTTCTTTTCAAAATGACATATACAGCCATGCTGTCCTCGCCACCATGCAGGCCAAAAACCACTTTACAAAGATAGTATTTCTTTCCTGTTAGATCTCATGAACTTAGATACCAGAGGCTATAGTAAATAGCAAAGTTGGAATTAAAAATCTATTTGCATTTCCTTTTACATATATATGAATTAAAGATTAAAATAATTAATTTACTCCCCCCTTTTTAATTAACTCAAGCAATGTATTAACAAAATGGAAAAAAAAGTCAATTACTTTCAAATTTTCTTAAAGGTTTTTAAAGTAGTTTTAAATTTTTCAAGTTAATATGTACTACTTTAAACTTTTAAGATATGAATTATGCTGTAAAAAGTTCAGAAGGAATTTTTAAACCATACTAAAACTATATTTTTGAAGACTAATATAAAAAAGAAATATACTTTAAGACAGAAATTATATATGATTAATTTTAATTTTGGTAATAATTTGATATACTAAATCATTGGTAAGTATGAAAAATCTTGAGTAACAAAATCTTAATTATAAAATATAGGTTGAATTGGGGCAAAACCTCAGTCAGTATAATTGAAATAAATTCCTTATATCATGATCTATTAATTGTCTGCTATATAGGTACTATCCCACATGCCTCACGAAGATTATCTGAACTATTTTAATATACCCCTTGGGTATAAGTTATAATAGTTTTTATTTTACTGGTATGGAAATCAGGGCTCAAATTGGTTAAGAAACACATTTGAATTTACATATTTTGATGATAGAGTTGGAATTCAAACCCATAAAAATCTAATTCTAGAGCCACATGTTTAACGAGGAATTCCTTCTGAATCTCCCATGGGTTCAGATTTGTCCTAGGAACATGGCACATTTCCCTACTTGGGAACTCTACGTTTGATAATAAGGATTAAAAAACTTCAGAGGGCCATCTGTGTTGAAGCTATACTATAAATTCCCAAGAAATCAGGCAGCGACTGCTTGGTAAGGTTAAATGACTCAAAGGCTAGTGTGTATGCTTCTGACTCATTGATTATAACCTCACTAAAGATATTTGCAAACAAGATAATTATAGGCCATGCAGCACAAGATCTTTACTGGGATGTGATATCAGGAAAGCAAAGTTTTAGTGCTGACTCAAAGTCAGTGGAGAAATCAAATAAACCGCTCTTCCTCAGTGGTGAGCAAACTGGAAGTTGAGCTCCCAAGGAGCTAGTAAAATGTCAGTCTTGCTTCTCATGGTTAATAAGAACAGAGTGTCAGAGTAAAGACATAGTATAACACAGTAAATTATGGGCCAAAACAACAGATTAGAATTAAAAGATGGAAACTAGAGAGTTTTTTAATAAAGATGTTTAATTAAAATGTATTCTAAAATATACATATTTTAAATACACAAAGTCAATGTCTTGTGATGAAGCATATCATGTTCAAGTTTGTGAATGGCTACTTGTTATCAAATTTGTAGTGGGTATAATATCACAAGTATATATTTCAAAAGTAGCTGGAAATTGACTTTCCCATTTAGTGATTAAATCATACACAATGTTCAACTAAACATTGTGCTAGATAAAATTGCTATATTAAAAACAATTCATCTGGAAAATAGTTTACTATCTCTAGGTGAAGATACGTGGAGAGAAAGAGATTCATGCATGCCTTCCAGAATCGACCTTTTGATCATATACTTTCATGACATGGTTGGATCACATCCAAGTGTCATTTAAAGCACATTGATCATGTCTGAAAATTACTGTCCCTGATCTTATGAAACAAGTAAAAAGAGATGATATTAAGGTCCCTTTGGGTCTCTACATATAGTTAACAAGTTTGCTTTTGCAAAAGGTTTCAGCCACAGTGGCAGAAAATAATACTATAGTTAAGAGCAGCAAATTGCCTGGGGTTCACATTTAGCAAATTCTTCATCATGAGTTTAAAAACGTTTCTAGGATTCTACACCTTTACAACATTCCTAGATTTTTCACGGACCATGATTTTTCTCATATGTTGAACTAAGGATTTAAAAGAAACTACATCTTACTCGGTTTGCAAAGCTTTAAATAGGCTTAGTTTAATTTGATGAAGTAGGCAAAGGTAGTTACATCAATGGATATTCTAAGTTTCATTACATTACCCTAGCCAGAAATAGGATTGTTTTATGAGGTATATATAGCTTCTTCACTTTGAGGCCAGAGACTACTTAATCTGCTAATGCTTAAGTGAGTCACTTGGGTATGATTTTATAGGTCCCTAAATGAGGTAGTTTATGTTTTATATCTTTTCCTCTTAAATTTTGTGTGTATGTATGTGTATGTGTATGAGATACGTCTACAAATAGCACATACATAAAGTACACAGTCCAATGGATATATGAGAGCCAAATTCTAAAATTACTAGTGTTGCCATAATAGCTAAAATTGAGTGAAATGTGTAGATAGAATATTTATACAGGATTAAATGGAAAGGAGTAGGCTACCATCAGGGTGTTTCAGTACTCTTAAATGAAAGACAAGATACTTTGCTCCGCAATGACAATTGGAAAAAAGAAAGGCCATATTTAGGCCTAGTTTTCATGCCTCTTCTACAGATAAAATATTGTTATTTTAGTTATCCTGTAACACAAGCAACCTGGACTTACCAAGTTAGTAGTTACATGTATACATTGTAAATCAGGGTAGATTAGCTTGGGGTGTGCTTTCAAAATCAAAGGCGGTGGTGTGAAGGGAATTCTGGGTTCTCTGGCTACATATCTAGTGCTTAGTGAACACATTCGATGAACATCTTCTTGTCCTAGACTTCAATAGAGCATGACTCCATCCATGCCTCTCTGAATACAAATTGCTCAGAGGTGAAAGAAGATGATAACCACCGGGGGCATAGCTATTGTTCCCTTATGCCCACTCTGCTGCCATCCTTGGCCATCACTTCCACAATGGTTTTCTTTCTCTGAATGATGGCAATGCTATTTGTGAGGGTACCTCACTCCTCTCTGGCCTCCAAGTCCACATGCTAGAATTGTCTGCTTCTAAAATCACTTTGTGGGATTTTTTTTTTTTTTTTTAAAGAAAGAGAAGTGACACACATTGCTTTGTACTGGTGGGATATTTATGTTTCAGAAAAATATTATAGGATATAACTATAAGTTGATTAAATAAATGATGAAATTATAATTAGATTTCCTTGTCATGCTGTGTCTTAATAGAACTGACTACAATAATTTGATTTTTAAGAGCAAGTTTTGTCCAACATAGATGGAAAAACCAAACAAAAAATTATAAGAGCAAATAAGTTTTGTGCTTGTGATACTTCATCCTGTGTCTCCAAGTGAATTTCAGAGACCTGCAGCAGGAAGATGAGATTGATTACAAACTGGGCACAAATGCCATATTTGCATAATCATCCAATCTTTGTACAAATGCTTCCTCATTTCCTATGAGATTTGACCAACCTACCAATTAGTTTTAGTTATGTAGGTATCAGATAGCAATGGAAAGAACCCAAAGTGAAAAAAATATATATTTATATATACTCTCTCTATATATCTACCTTAATATGTCAATCTTTGTATATATTTAATTGAAAATATTTCTCTCTTCACTGGTCAGAAACTCTTTTTTTAACTTTCAAATGAGAGGAACTGCTGAACAAATGACCTTAATTAACTGAATTGTACTGTAGTGGCGTTGATGAATACTTAGAGGTATTTGAAATTTAAAAGTGCTAAGTATTTAATTTTGTTCTCTGGGCAACAGTGTTTACAACGTGGCAGCTGCATTCGTAGTGTTACTATTGGTATTTCTGCAGAGTTACTCTTCATAATCTCAAAAATTATTTTTCTCAATAACTTTTTAAATGCCAAAAACTGGAGTTCAAATATAATTTATTACTTACAATAGATCTTTAGTTGTTCTTTAGTTCAATCTCAGTCCTCCCTCCCCACAAAAAGCAGGCTTTATTGAGATGATTAAATAAAGAGAGAATCATGATGGTTAGTAGAATATTACCGAAATATTTTATTGATTAACAACCTAGCAATGATGCTTTCTATGTGTCGTCCGTCAGGGTTCCTTTCCCTTTGCAGACTCTTACTTCCAAAGAATGCAGAGTCAATATACCTGTGAACTAAATCAAAGTAAGCATGCTAAAACCTTCATCTTTGTTCTTTTACTCTTACATATATGCAAAATTAAATAATATCTGCTTGTTTTCTTTGTTTGCCATGTTATTCAGTTATGTGACAATCAGCACTACATGTAAAACAAACGTGTCGGATACTGTCTTCTTTTGGTTTTGAAAGGCCATTAGATCAAATAATCTACCCTTAGATCTTAAAGGAAGTAAGCATTTTATGAGTAGGTACTTGGACCATTTCTGCTTTATCCAGTGAATTTTAGTTCTCTAATACAGCCTGGTAATTCCTACATAAGATATTGGTTTAAACATCCTTTACATTAAGAAAGAAAAGAAAAAGCCCCCACTACTTTAATGTTTCCTCTGGGAAACAAAATGGCTTTTGAAGAGGATGTGAGAACAATGAGTATCATACATATTAAGATGAGATTGTCCATTTTATGGCCAATGAACTGAACAATCTTGTCCACTATCTTGTAATTATGAAAGTATTCGGCACATAATGTGATATCTCGTAATGTAGATGTTCCATTAACTAACAATTTTCTTATATAGCACTTGGTCAACATTTTTACTTTAAATTACACTTTAACTTTTGTCCATATAATGGAGTCCAGCGTGTACTACCTCAACCAAGAAAATTTTGAGGAATAAATTCATTTAAATATATCCTAAAGCATGCTCTTCTCATTGTGATCAATTGTGTTGTAAAAATGCACTGTACCCATTCCCCAGATTAGTGAGATGACCTAGATCTCCAGCTGCATTACAGAATAGATGTGAAATCAGGCTTTCCTAGTGTTCACTTATTCATTCAACATTACTGCAAAGTACGACACATATAATTAATGTCAAAAGCAGGAAACCAAGGACCAGAGAACACAATTTAGTTTGCAAAATTAGAAGCAGCTGGTGTTTGACAGACCCTACCTTGTGCAGTGTTCTGTGAAACTTTGTTATAAAGAGTAGGAAAAAGATTTTACAAGGTTTAGGGTAAACACTCAGATCAGGAAGAAATTGATATTTTGAAAGTGTTACATTCAAAACATATGCAAGGGCCTGGGTTCCATCCCTAGCAACACAAAAATAAAGAAGCTTGCTACACTCTACAAGAGAATGTCAATTTCCCTGTGGCCTTAAGACGGGATGAAGTCTCAAAGGCAAAACCTTAATATGCTCATACTCTAAAGAGCCTTAAGGAGCTTCCAGACTTACTTTACACAAAACTTGCTAAGTTGGCAGAGCTGGCTCTGTTTCTACCAGCCGACAACACTCCTCCAGTCTTCATGGGCAGAGCTAGTAGCAGAAAGGAAATTGAAAGCATTCTCAGGAGTGTAATGTTCTTGCTGAGAGATTATGTGGGGATGGACTTGGTTACCTGTCTCCCAGAGGTTAAGCTAAGTAAAGAGAGCCCACCAAGGGAATAGCTTGGGAAGGGGGCTGCCAAAGAAAGGGAGACCAATATCTCATTTCCTCACTGGAAATATACTTACGCAGTGGGCTTCCTAATCTCTGCACTCTGCCAAGCTGAGAAAATGAATTCAATTGAAATGGCAGGCTGCAGGTAGTTTAGCAACAAAGCAGCCTGCATAATAACATTTGGCGTGAGAAGGGTGAATGACCTTTTGGCATATAATGTAGACACTGTTGATAGTAACCAGGATTGAGCCATCTTCCTGGCATGCAAACAAAGAGGCTGCTGGTCAGGTGAGGTCCTGCCAGAATATCCACTTAGCTAAAGGACAAGACGCAGCTGAAGAAGAAAATGTCAAGCCAAAGAGAATCTCTGCTCTGAGGCACGTACAAGCTCTAAAAAGAGGGAACATTTGAGAACACAGAGAGGAACTAATAGTGCTAATCATGCTAACAGCTTTTGCCCCTTTATTCTAGTCCCCCATTTCCCCAATAATGAAGAAAGAGGAGAAGAGGGGAAGGAATAAAAGAAAAGAGGATGACATTTTAGGTGGCTCAAGCTGGGGCCTGGCTAGCTTTGGAGAGGAGAAAGAACAGGAGCACTGGCTTAGAAGGGACCCCGATTCATTGAACCAAAGTGAACATGACTTGACTAGAAAAACCTGGGCTCTGCCTCCCATCATATCAAGAGGAGGGTATGTGTGTGATCTCAGTGACTACGGAAAGAAATGAGTCGTGTCTGAATCCTACCAAATTAATAAACTGGCTCAGTAAGTAACTTTGGCTAGTTACTTAATACAATTATTAAGCTACAGTTCTCTCATTTTGAAAAGTGAGATGGCTAATACCCACCTTAACATGTTTATTGCAGGAACCTATATTAACTGCATATTGTGTGGCTGATATAGTTCTTCTGAAAGAAGATCAAGGAATATGCATTATGTTCTGTGTATTATACAGCAGTGCAGAAAGTTAGAATGATTGCTCAAGGAAAAACTTTCAGGAAATCAAGGCAAGGTAAAAGATGCCTGTCGTTTATTTTTCGTGAACCACATGCCAGAGACTATATACTATGCACTTGGGAAAATCCCATTGCTCAAGGTACTTATAATCTAGAAGTGAAAACATGTATGCAAATAATTATGTTTTAAATCATAATAAACACAATGCTAAAGTTTCCCTTTCATAGGTCACAAAAAATTTGGTAAAGGAGGTCTCATTAAACCCAGTTTTATTGATGATAAAATTAGGTCATGTTGCCAAGGAAATTTATATGGTTTGAATAAAAGCCTTCTTGGCTCCTAAACCCATACTGTTTTGAATACATTGTTAATTATAATCTCAAAGACAAAAACAGTGTATATCACAAATCAAGTTTACAACCTCAGTTGAGTTAAAGTCTGGAAATAACATGTTAAAGAATGTTTGCTTGTTTTGTTTATAAATATTCTAAAAGAATAATTTCAATCTTCTTTTCATGATGAAATGATGAGCAGCCATTGTTTTCATAGTGGACTTTTTCTTTAATTATCTTGAATCTCTTTGTACAAAGTACCACTGTTAATATATTCCATTTAGTTGAGAATTAAGCCCCATCCCTTTGTTCTGTATGTATTACCAAAATGAGTCATGTTCTTCTGATCATTGTTATTTGTTCCAGGGTAGGCCAATCCAAAATCTCCATGGGTCTAGCAAGAAAGTGATGTTTTCTTTGGGCGGTATCCTTACATGTGAAAATGTTTTAAGCCTGGAGCCTTGGTGGCCATATTTCCCAACTTTGAGGAGATCTGCCTGATAATAAAGGTATTAGAAGAGAAGATACTGTGGATGGGAGTTGGCAAGACAGTGAGTGAATGGCAGAGATTGAACCTCTAACTCATTAGAAATACAATGCATAGCTCATATCTTTCAGAATTTCACAGAAAAACATTTTAAACTTCAGTTCACAGATAAGTATAAACTCACATATGATTGCAAACATTAGAATGAATTTAGAATAAAAGCCCATTTAAACTACATTTGAATAATAGTTAAAATTTTAAAAATTTGTCAAAAATCATTAAAATGCATAATGATTCGTGGAGGAGAAAATGGTGGACTCTTCAAAATCTGGAAATTGGTGTGCCACTTAGTGAATGTTCTCTCTGATCTTCAAGATTCACTAATCATATGATATGGCCTTTGTGTTTAGCATAAGGACACTTCATAGATTAGTGTACTTTTCCTAGGTTAGTACACTTTAGAACTTTGTGCAGGCCTGACACAGTAATCCTCATAAATCCTAGCTTAATGATTTCTAAAGATAGGGAAGTTGAACAATTTAAAAAACAAATTACTATTAACAAAAATTTCTGGTTGGAATTTTCAGGTAACATTATCAAGACGAGTATTTGTGTCTTTGCTTCCATGTTGTTCAGTATTGAACAATTTTGCTTCATGCCTACACTGCATATCGGCCAACAATACTTAGAATGCTATGCTAATTCAAACGTAATTCAATAAACACTCACTGAACACTGTACTAATCTTGTCCGTCTCCTCAAGGGGCTTAGACAGACATGCAGAATGTAATTAAACTTCATATGAGAACTGCAGCAATGCAAGCAAAAGAAAAGTCTGAAGATAACCCAGAGGAGTGATTCATTCTATGGAGGAATTTAGAAAGACTTCATGGTGAACTTGACTCAGGAACTAAGGTTTGGGGAACACAGAGAAATTCACCTCATAACTCTCTCACCTCAGGGAAGTTTCTGCACCTTACTCGAATTGATTAGAGATCCTGTTGAGAACCCCAATTGTGGACTGTAATTCAAAACTACAACTGAAGCTTATCAAACAGAATACACTATATCACTAAATTAAATCTCCTTCAGAATATAGTCCTCTGAGGTAAAATTAGCCCAGATGGAAGAAAATATTGTACTTAATAGAGTTTGATTAGCTGAAGATCAGAAAATAAACCTCCATGTAGACAACAGGTATGTTGAGTTTTCTATGCTTTGAAAACAAAGTGATCGCCCTACTTCTGCTGGACCATTTATGGGGACAGCGGGACAAGAAAGGGAACTTTCACATGAAGTCCTACCTTCCAGACAGGAAAGAGTTCACGTAAGGAATGATGATACGGAAACTAAAGAATATACTCCAATCTGTCACTAAGTTAAATAACTGACATTATAATCCCAACTAAACCCTCAAAGAAATCTCTGACAGAATCAAAAAGTCAATTGTAAAATATCAAGGCTTAATCTTAGATCCTAAAATGAAAGAATGGAAAAAAATATGGCTTGGTCCTTCACTCAGATAATCTCTGGTACTTGGTAAACAGAGACTTGTTGGCACCAGATGACTTCGAATGGATATTAACTAAATTTCTCAATAAAAGTACTAGCCTCAGGGACATCTCCTCTGAAACTAGTCTCTGCCCTTCTAGAGGGAGTCATGGCAAAATATTGCAAGGAAACTCATATGCTATCCACAGGACTATTACCAAGTGGTTATAGCTGCCTTTCCACAGCATCATCTTAAAAGTTTCTTCATGATCTTCATTAAGGAGTTTTAGTGTGCTTCAATAAATGTCAGAGAAAAACTGATCTTCAGTCTCATTGGAAGACCTTTATTTTATTAGGTATTGTTAACAGTAAACACAACAATGAAACTCCAAGGAGTTAATCCTTGGTTTCACATTTCACAAGACTCAAATTTTTCTTTTTTTTTCTTTTTTTTGGGTGGGGGGGGGATGGGTACCAGGGATTCAATGAGTTCAATCAGGGGCACTAGACCACTGAGCCACATCCCCAGCCCTATTTTGTATTTTATTAGAGACAGGGTCTCACTGAGTTGCTTAGTGCCTCACTTTTTGCTGAGGCTGGCTTTGAACTCCCGATCCTCGTACCTTAGCTTCCCAAGCCGCTGGGATTTCAGGTGCGCACCACTGCACCTGGTACAAATAAAAATTCAATAGGGGACATCAAACCAAGCGTTCTCATAGATCTTGTACAAGTACTAGTCAACTTTTGGAAACAGAGATCTGACCTAAAATCTTTAGAACTGATCAATATTCTTGAATGGTGTACATCTTCTATTCAAAATATGGAACCAACACCCCTGCCAAATTGTTTTTACTATTTTGCATTTTATATTCTTGTTTATAATAATTTTTTATTTTTAAAACACTCTAGTCATTTTAAGGCCTCTTTTTTCATTATATTGCTATGTCAAGGATACTTAATATAACAACATTCTTAGATTATTTTAAATACTTTCAACCATGCTCAGTCCTTCTGAGGCTGAATATGATACCTATCATTGTAACACCATAATAAAAATCTCCAGGTGATTCCTATCTAATCCAACAAGACCATATAGAATCACTGATGATGGTGTTGGACTTGCCCACCTATGGACAAATGACTTCAAATAGATCAATTTGTGACTTTGTTAGCATCCTCCCTTCCACAAAATAACCTGGTCTTACTGTCTATTGATCAGACCTCATGTCATATTTATGTATTTGGATTTGTTGGTTTTGTAGGTTTATGGGCCAATTAAGTACTTGACACCTAGAAAACTAATGGAGATCCAAATATAGAATTCTGGTAGTATAAGGTCTCAGCTCCAGCCTTATGTCATGAATAACTCCTTTTGTCCTACAACTCTGTACCCTACCAGATACACCTTTGTGGCCAGGAATCCTCATTTTCTTTTTTTCAGCCTAGCCCCTTACCAACTCTAGGTCTAGCATGCCAACACTTGCTGTATGGTAAAAATATTGTGCTCTCCCAAAATTCACATGTTGAAATCCAATTATCAGTGTTTTGGTATTAGGCAAGGCTGTGGGCAGAAACTTGGTCACAAGGGGTATGACCTAGTCATTTATAAAGGCACTGGGATTGTATCTTATAAAAGATGCTGAGGAATTTTATTTGTCTTTTTCTTCATGTGGGGAATTATCAAGAAGTTAGCATCTAGGAAGTAGACAAAGCAAAAAGAATCTTCCCCAGATGCCACATCTGCCAGCACCTAGATCTTGAACTTCCTAGCTTCCAGAATGGTGAGTAACAAATTTTGGCTGCTCACCCAGTTAAGATATATGCTCTAATAGCCCTCACTGACTGAGACACTTGTCTGTATAAAGATACTCCTTCCATAAATAGCTGAGTCTGGAAGGTCCTCCTCAGACATGATCACCAAAATGAGGTCAACTTGCCCCATTCAGGAACAATTTTAGGCTAGAAAAATTGCTAGTTCACTGAATATGAGAACAATTGGAGCAATGGTCCTCATCTTGGTAAATGTGTAAGTAAGAAGGACTAAGAAATTTATGAACTACGAAATTTCATACATCATTAACAATGTCTCCTCTGCCTTGGATGGATTATCAGTCACAATTCATTGCCACAAGTAGTGCTGGGCAGTTTCATTGCTTTGGACTTTTTGTTGGCACATCATGATGATATCTGTACCATACTGCTAATACTTCTTGTTGTACTTATATCAATGTATCAGGTAAAGCACAGTAGGCACTAGGTTGTCCCAAGGAGAAAGCTACAAAATCAGGGTCCACTGACATTATTGATTCTCCATTTTCTTAGTATCCTCATCCATGGACTTAACCAACACCAGATTGAAATATTGGGGGAAAATATTATAACAAATATTTACATAGCATTTATATTAGGAATTGTAAGTAACCTAGAGATGATGCAGAGGATGTATCTGTGTTGTATGCAAGTGCCATATAATTTTGTATAAAGCATTTGACCATCCAAGAATTTTGATGTCCATGGGAAATCCTGGACCCAACCTCCTGCAGTTACTGAAAGATGACTGTATTTGTTCTCTTGGTCTGGGTAGGGCAATTGGAGAAAATGGTTCTGAAATTTCTTTCATATATTTCTCATTATTGTTTTTTTGTTACAGTGTTCATGATGCTGGTCCACTCACTGAATTCTATTTAGAGTATTAAATGCCTTTATGTAGCTACTAACTCATCATCTAATTGTCATAATGTTCTAACAACAAAAAAAAAAAGATCACAAAGATCCTTGAAGATACAGTTAACTATGGAAACAACTGAACAAGTTTTTGGCAGTGAAGATCTGAATTTCTAATCTTCCTTTCTATGGCCAACCTCTTCCAAATGAGAGAAAGACCAAAACAGATTGAATATACTAATGGACAATACATGACATAATAAAACTGACCCACAATCTCTGCAAAACTCAGTCTAAAATAATAACGACGTGGTAGGTCACTGCCACCTTCTTGATTTTGTTGACATTCCCAAATCAGTTAAAGAAACTCAATTATGTTTTGCAAATTCTAGTTAGCCTACTCTCAGTTTCCTCCTACCAACAATCTCTATTAAGAGCATACTTGAAACTTTTTTCTTTTTCCCTGAAAAATCTTCCCAATCCTCTGCCTGACTGTGAGGCTCTGATGGTGACAGAGTCTCTATGAATGAATAGCCTCTCTTCACTTTTTGGTGGTCCTCATTTATTTCCATATTAGCAATGTCACCAACTTAACATGGAGAAGAAAATATGAGAGATAAGTAACAATTTTGACAGGTTTCCCAATTAAATTGGACTAGGATGCCAAGGTCTCACAATGCCTATGTTTTCCTCCTGCAATGATGTGCCTGTAATGGATTTTACAGAGCTTGATACGAACATATTTATCAACAGCTTAGGGTGACCGCTCAGTTCTAAACTGCAATGCTCCTTTAAACTTTCTTGACCAAATTTTGCATCATCCTTATAGGACTCTATATTATGATCCATATTTCCCACAGAATGTTTAATCATATCTTGGAATAACTTAAAACATCACCTTTCTCAATCATTTCTCTTGTCTCCTCTTACTCAATTCTCACATAATCACATTTCAGTGTTGATGGATTTTCTTATGCATCTTTTATGTGGCTGTCATTTGTTCCTGGCTAATATCCTATTTTAAATTGCCAAGTCCCTAAGGCAAAGAAGGATTTCATTAATTTCCATTGTGACACCCCCTACACACACACACACACACACACACACACACACATACACACAAAGAGCATAAGCTTCTAAGCATTATGGATAGTCAAGTCATGCTCGTGAAAGAATGATGCTATAAAAGAAAAACCCAATTAATTTGAAACTCTATTTTCTTTGTAGATGTCCTTAAGTTAAAACCCAAATTCTTTAGGAGTCTAGATTTCTCTGACCACTGGTCCTCAAGGTGTGGTCTTTGGACCAGAATCCCTAACATCACTTGGGTGCTTGTTAGAAATGCAAATTGTTGGCCCTCTCCAGAAATACTGAATCAGAATTTCTGCTGATTAGGCCTAGAAAAAAATGTGTTTAAAAAATGGCCACATGTGACTGGCATGCCGAAGTGTTATAGCATCTTACTACCCGCTTCAACTGTGGTCTAGGACAGCAATTTTGGTATTATCTGGAAACTTGTTGAAAGTGGAGAATGTCAGGACTATACCAAACCAATTAAATAAAAATCTGCCTTTTAAATAAGAACCTGTTTGGGTGATTTGTTCGCAAATTATAGTTTAAAACACTGGTCTAAGTGAGTCTCATTGTGCAGAAACTATTAGAATTATTTCAAGAAAATCAACAATCCATTTTATTTTTTATCTAGAAAAAGACTTATTGACTCATGAGAGCCAATGGTACAAATACCTTATTGACTAAGGAGTTCAGTGACCTCATGCTGACAGTTTTAAATCAATTATTATGGAAGTATTTAAACCACAAGCCAGTAAATACTACAAATCAGAGCCTCCCACTCTTGCCTTCTGCTATGTTAATAAGCATAGCAAGGGTCAAAGAGCTCATTTTCTTAAATTTACTCAATCTAAGGTATGGTGTCTCTAGTTAATAAGGAATCTAAACTCACAGATGAAAGAGTTATTGTACTTCTGAAACATTCCACAGGTTTAGAGAGTGCGTTTTGAACCAAGGTTGGAATCTATACTATGGTTTATTTCTCTGAAATGAAAAATTTACCAACTCTGATTCTATAGTTATGGAAAGAGTTAATAAAATAAGTAAAACTCACATCAAAGCTCAGAGTTTTGTTTCATTTGTGGGATAATTGCAACTCAAGGTCAAAGCTGTGTGCTATAATATTAATAGAATTATTGAATAATTCCAAGAAAATATGAATGGCATTTTAGTAACTACACCTAGCAACACTATACCAATCATATTATTATGAATTATTTATCAGTTCTATGAAACTAACAATTCTGTCTCCTTCACTGTTAATCAGATGAAAGGACAGTATTGTGACCTTGGTTAGTTGTGGTGGGATTTGTCCCTTTTAGACAAAGTAAAATGAAACTAGCTTGGAGCTGAATACGATTTTCCTATAGTGAAAGTTCATTAGAATGGACTTAGTGATGTATACAATTTCACCTCCATAACCTTTATTCAGTGCTTTAAAAGAATATTTTTCATTAGACATGTTCAACAACAGAATATTATTAGGGATGTGAATGCCTATAAGGTAGACAGAAAGAATTTATCATCATAGAACAATAAAGCATTTTACCAGAGAAGAGAATACAAAGACCAAGTTTCCTAATAGTTTAGACTGAAATCCCCAAAAGTGTACCTTGGGATTCTCATGTGAGAATTAAGAGCAAAGATGGGAGATTTGGTAGCTGCTGGCCGGAGTTACTGGTTTCCATGGCTAGTACTCAACACTTATCATTTCTTCCTAAGGAAATAACATAACATGTAGCTTATGGAAACTTCGGTGTCAATCATATGGGAATCTGTGTCTCCGATTATTAAAAGCAGTGCACATTTGTGTTAACAGGTATATTACATATTTATATATAAACATTTTAAATATGTATATTTAAAATCTAGAATAATAATTTTTAGAATAACTTTAATTAAAACTGCAAAACTCTTTGCCATGTAATGTGTGTATATATACATATATGTGTATATATAATATAATGCATATATATACATAGCATATAGATAATATATATACATATATATATATTTATATATGTATATATACTCACACATATATATGGAACAGCCTGTTGCTCCTAGGCTATCATGAACAAGGCAACATGAGACTAAATCAAGCACGAGAGGAAAAGATGCATTTAAGAATCATGGTAATCATAGATGCTGCTGGTGTTCATGTGGCATGGTTTTTTACAGTAAACTTTGATTTTAAGTAGGAGTAGACTCTAATAAAACAATGATGAAAAGCATAATATAGTAAATATGTAATTTGATAATGTATTTGGTTTATCATTATAAAGTACCATATACTGTATATATTTGCATATACTATACTTTTATAGAGTTGGCAGCACAGTGGGTTTATTCACACTAGCATCACCACAAACCCATGAGTAAGTAATGTGTCGCACTGAACTTTGTTCCTTTTCCACTAGGTGGGAAGAATTTTTTCAACTCCATTATCATCTTACAAGACCACCATGTTATATGCAGCCCATTACTGATGGAAATGCAGTTGAGTGGCACACAACTGAAGTTTTAAACAGCAGTAGATGACAGTAAAAATTCTAAGAAAATCAGTAGCCTTAAATTTGAAATACTTTTTTACTGATCCTGTAGCAGGGGAGAAGGAGTCATCTACAGAGAGTGCTTACTAAACTGGTCTTAAAAAGAACTTCCCTGTAAACATTGACAGGATAACACATATATGAGCATCATTCTACACGAGCTTATTAAACATGTGTTGATTTTCTTTAATAGAATTATAGAATTAACATTTGAAAGTATATAATAAATCTTTTTTTGGCCTTTAGTAGAGTACTTATTTTGGTAACTTGTGGAATTATACTATAAAAATCAATTCTAATTACTATATATAATACAGCACAGGCACAAGATAAGGAAATGAAATGTTAATGGTAAGTGATTATGTATTAAACTGCAAGGATTTTTATGATGGGAAAGTCTGAGACTTGATATTATTACTGCTGTTAATTCATTTTTATTGAGGTTCATTGAGCAAATGGCTCCAGACTCATAGTTTTCCTGGAAGAGTTGGTAGCACTCATCTCCACAGCTCCATTCATTCAAGCTTTGCATATTGAGAGCACTCAATTCAATATGCTATGTTGGTACTGAGGGGGAATAGAGCAACAATTAAAGCACTAAAAGCAGCTCTACAGATGCAGGGATGATATGATAGTTATAATTTCACATATAATATTTAACTGCCTTATCTCTTTTTACTAATTATAATATTTGTGGGAGCATAGATTGAAACTTATTTACTATTATCTATAGATCTAGCCCAGCACCTTTCAAACAATAAGTGTTCAGCAAATATCACAATTATTATTTTGGGGAGGAGGATTAGGGATTAAAGTCAGGGGCACTCAACCACTAAATCACATCCCCAGTCTACTTTGTATTTTATTCAGAGACAGGGTCTCACTGAGTTGCTGAGGCACTTTGCTGTTGCTGAGGGTAGCTTTGAACTCATGATTCTCCTGCCTCAGCCTCCCGAGCCACTGGGATTACAGGCATGTGCCACCCTGCCTGGCAGTGAATACAATCTTGAATTTGTTTTGTAAATAGAAATCTAAATTTGACTTTGATAAATACCAGCAAAACAGTGTACAGGTGTATGGAATTCAATGCCATAGATTCATGTTTGACTGCAACACATAAAGATAGTTTTGCTTCTCATACATAGAAATGTTAACAGAAATTCAGTGGTTACTCATCTCCCTAGAAAACCAAAGGGAATTCTTGATTCAAAAATGTATATATTTTTGTGAAGAATCTCCTATTTTATTTTACATGGAAAATGCTAAAGGACAAATTCAACAACATTAAGATGGAGAACGGGAAGTCTAAGGGGTGCGGTGTGGTTAAGTTTGAGTCACCAGAGGTGGCTGAGAGAGCCTATGGATGACGAATTGCATGAAGCTGAGTGGTACAGAGATTGATGTTCAAATCCATACAAAGGCTTAAGCAGTTGCCTTTTTGAAACATCAATACCAGACCTCTGAATTAGTATTTTTTCTTGTGAACCATTTTAATTTGTTGGTTGGATGCATACAGATATTCAAAAACTTTTTAAAAATGTGTATGTTTGGCTTTAGTTAACTTAGTCAGATTCCAGTCTTTTAAAGGAACTTTGGTTAATATTAAATTCTACAGCAATTTGAATAATTATCCTCACACATTTTATAATCAGACCAGAATTTTAAAGTGGCAGTTTCATATTTTAATTTTCAGATTTTTTTTAATCTTTAGAAATGTGTTTCTGAGGCTGGAAGAATGGTTTTCAGCTTATTGGTGACAATAAAGGCCTTTGTTTCAGTAATTTTAATGCTTTGCTACTGACCATTCCAATACACAAAGTTGACTTATCATCTCCAGAGGCAGGAAAGCCTTGGGATCCCTTCCATATGCATTACCCTCATTTCAGTGCTGGGGGAAACCCCTCTATTTCACATTTCATTCCTGATCACTATGACCCTAGAAAAATTGTGTTTTTCATCATATTGCCTTGCAAGGTAGGGAGGAAATGGGAAAACACATTTTAAATTCTCACATTTCTTCATGGACAAATCCTTGGGTTTACCCAGTTAGACAAAGTTGTAAGTCTAGAATGTGGTGATCTTTGGGGATGAAATAAAATAGTTTTCAAAAGAGAAAAATATCATTGTTACTGAAAGTGTTATGTACCAAGTATAAAATATCTCTTACGAACCTCAGACTTCTAATACCAACTGTATGACAAAGATGAAAAATGATGTTTGTTCAGAAAAAAAAAATAGTATGACAATGAAATGTTGTTACTGTTGGATATGTTAGCAAGTATATCTACATAACTATGTCCACTCTGAAAATTCTTCATGAACGAGTTTTGTGGCAACAAGTCTTTCTATGTAAATGTTCCAAGGGCCTTCTAGAACATCACTATTAATGAGATCATCATGCCAATAAAATAAGTTTGTAGGTGGTATTAACAAAATTATTCACAAAATAATATATATGTGCCATAAATGAAGTCTCATAGCTTTGAAAATGCCACTTTTTGTTGTATTAAGAGTAGAGAGCCTTACAGCACCAACTCTTTGCTTGAGGACTTTGTAGCTATTGTCAATGCAGTATTCCTTGCCTCATTTTGTGTTCGGTTGTTTCTTTGTGTACCTCACTGTACACAAAGAAACATACAGTAACACACAGATTACTAATGCAACTGTCCTGTCTAGAATGAGTGTAAAAATGATGATTTAATACAGAGAAGTTCAAACTATGATTTGAAGTGAAATAAATCTAGACAATAGTGCTGAAAGCATACCAAGTAAACTGCAAATTAAGTATTTTTGCAATATGTCAATTCTCAAATCCCTCTATCTTGCTCTTCAAATAACAAAAATGTGTTCATATCTGTGATATGTGCACTAATACTGAAGTGCTATTACCAATGTCTGAATAAGAAGGCCATCAGGGATTCAATCAAAGAATGAAATTTGTGTTGATGCCTGCATGACATTTTTTCTCAGGTGTAGTGCTGAACACACTGGGCATATGAAAGACAATAATTCTCTGTCTTTTTCTCTGACAAATATTTAATGGAATAGCAGTAGCTGTAAATGCTGGTAGCCTTACCTTTGAATTTAAATGTCAGATATAGCACCCAAATCTGAATATATCTCTTCAGACACTATATTTAAATTAAAACTCTTATTAAAAGATATTTTAACATTTATGAATGCAATTGTTAAGAATTTCAGAAAAAAATCTTGATGCAATAATGATAACTTTATTATAGTTTGCTGTTAGTTATACTTGTTTATGTCAAAAAAAATGTTATGCATGAGGCATCTATTCCCATTATGTATTAAATCACTAAACAAATGAAAAAAATTAGAAAATTTTAAAGAGGAAAATTTCTCAGATCATAGATGGAAAAGAAAGAAATAAAGGAGAAAATCAGGCAGGAACAGAATTGAAATACAGAGAATCATGCTGCTATGTATACTATTTTTAAAGAATAATTACAAAACTTTATTTGTTATCTCATATATTTATGTATTTACTTATAGGTTGTACTTTATTTTATATCATTATTTATTTATAGATACTCTATGACAGAGGAAAACATTTTACTCTCTTTCAACCTTGTACAAAAAGTTTATACAAATCGGTGAAGTATCAATTGCCTATTCCATATTCTCACAGAGTTAACTGAGAGAGAACAAAGGGAGGCATTATATTTACAAACCTATTTAGGGTCAATCCTAAATTGGCAAAAAGAAAAAGATGAAAATAATATTTCAATAAGTTATGATGAATTTCAAGAATAGAAATGTATCAAAACCGTAACATCTGTTGTTGGTATCTCTTACAACTCATTAAAATTAGGCAAATATTATTTTAAAACAAAGCTCACACCTTACTATAATTAGAAATAACTCCAGACCTGTTTGTCTTTCCAATATCCCTTTAGTAAATATGGAATTACTAACTATGTATTAAGTAAGTATAGTGCTCCCTACCAGCAAGAAAAAGATGAATGAGAATATATTAAAGTAAGCCTGTAAGGTATCTTTGCAGAATATTACCCATGAAGTCCTCTGAATTACAGTTTTCACGATTTCTGAAATACAGACATATGCTCTAGTAAACCCTGTGGGATATCTTTGCAAAATAGTACTCCAGCATTTCTCTGAATTTCACAGTTTTTGTAATTTCTGAAATATAACTAGACTTTCAATTTTCAAATTTATAAGCTTAATAAAACATTTATCAGTTCCTTTTTTATATCTTCCAATTCTCTTCTAATCATGGCATGTTTTCTCTACTCTCTGGAACATATGGAGTATAATTATAACCACAATCAGTACATTCTTGTCTACTTACTTGTTCCATCATCTTTCTCAGTTGTAAATCTCTCTTTATCTATCTTCCTTCTTCCCAAATATGATGGCATGTTTTCTGTATTTTTATTTGGCTGTGTATTCATGATTGGGTGCTTGATACTATTCATTACTAGATTTTGATGCCTTTTAATCAAGAGTGCTGACCACTATTCTGACGTTCAACTTGCTCTTAAGTTTCACGAACAGATACAAAACAGCCTTAGTCTAGGGTCAACTTAACCCATTGGTAAGAAACAAATTTATGATAATTCCATCCAGTAACCCATGTACTTCAATCTTTGCATTCTAGATAGTGGAAAAAGTAACTATTCATAGCCTAGTGTAAATTGTTCTTTTGCTCTCTAGTGTTCCCCCAGTATTTTGGGTAGTTACTTCTTATTAGGTGCAAGTTATTTCTCAATAGTGAGAGGATTCCCCTGTCCAAGTTCTTTTTCACTATGTTATTCTATTCCATAAATTTTAATCATCCTGGTCACTATAAACTCTTGTCTCTGCTTCCTCAACTCAGTGACTAATACTGCTGGGTTTCCCCATTTGTGCAATGGCTTGGAAACTCTGGGGAGCAAGGAGAGGCATTTGTCCAGTCTCACCTTGATTCCTTGACTATTTCCCTGCCCTCTGCCTTCTTCCAAGTGTATGAAAATCATTTTAAATGTATAAATCATCGAATTTTCTAGTCACTTAAGATAGGAGGGTAAATCTGGCCCATTGTTCCATCTTGAAAAGAAGTATAACTCCCCAATATTAATTATAACTTTAATGCAGATTCTTTATCAAAAACTATGAAAATATTCTTTTACCTCTAGCAAACACAGTTTTTTTTTTTTGGTGTTGTTTATTTAGTTGGGGGCTTTGTTGTTGTTATTTTTTACCCTGAAGAGAAATGGAAGAAGCGAGCAATGGATTTTCAAGCTGAGGAAAATGTTTCCTATGAGTTCTCAAGGTCTTATAGGATTTACACTCGGGTTCCTGGTGATGAGAAATCAAAGGACCATCAAAACCTATGCTTCTGCTGGGGTGAATTAAGTACTGAAATCTTCAAAGATAGAGGGAACATTGCTGTTGAAAGTACTCACAAAAGAAGGATATTCAATCCTCTTAATAACTGAAACAAGGTGACTGAAATTGTCTTGTTCAATTTCTCTTAATAGAAGTAAATCCTGCCACAGTATGTCAAACAGGTTTGCTTCTTTCTCTAGAGACTGTGAACAGCTAGTAATAGTTTCTTTGTGGTCACATCTTAAAAAGACTAAAGAGTCTTTTAATCCTTAATCATAAGTTTCATTTCTTGTGTTCCCACAAATTTGTCTTGACTTCTGACCTCCTTCAGTACTATAACAATATCCACTCTGTACCAGTTTCATTATCTATGGACTCAATACAGTTTGAAATGAAACAATCCTATAGTCCAATAAAAAAGAGAGATACTACAAAGGCACATACAAATTCACAAACATGTCTGGATTTGAAGTAATAAAAGCATATAAAACGTTCACTGGGTAAGTAAGGATGCAGTAGTAGAAGATTGTTTGATTCTTCTGCATTAACTTAACCCAAACTGGAGTTAGTAGGAGTAATAATTATCTTTTATTACCCAATATCTCAGTTGAAGGATATACCTTTCCAAGATATCTTAAAAGTATGTCTAAGTTCTAGAGCAAAAATATAAAAATTGCATTAAACTGTCATGTCTATTTATATTATACACATTTATCCATATAGATCATCAGCATTTTATACTGTCATCAAAGTCAGAAATGGAAACATCAAATAGAACTCTGATAAGTATCATTTTTCTTGCCAGATAACCCACTAACAGGTCATTAGATATAATGTATACTATGTTGAGACTTTCTTGAGACAGACCTTTGTGTCTATTTATTGCTTAATGATCAACACCCTCTTTCTCCCAGGATAGTCTTGGCTCTAAGAAGCAAAAATGTTACCATGCTTTTTGGTTGATAGCATCTCACCTAGTAAGCCTCACTTTTCACTCCAGATCAGACATTGATATACTAGTAGGTGATGTTTGAAAAAAGAAAGACCTTTCTTACCCTTTTTCATTTCATGTATTGTCATAAGAATGCTAGCTTTGGTGACCAATGTGGCTAGCTATCAAAATCTAGATCCATGAATCTTAAGAAAACATGTTGATTTTAGCACTTACATTTCCTCCTGCACTATGCCACCCTGCATCCCTAGAGCAAGAGACTGAGACAAGGACATTTTAAATGATTGGTTTTAGTAAATCCAATAGCATAATTGCCCCAGTAGAATTTAAATTCACATCTTTAAATTCCAAGGCTAACTTTAGTTAACTTTAGGGTCCTTCCACCAGATATTTCAAGTTGTGGCAAGTAGATAGACTTATTTTACTATGGTTTATCTTTAGCATTACTTGTGTTTTACTTTTTTCTTGACTTGAGTCAGTAAATATAATTATTTTAGTTTTTCTTTTTTGTTCTAATTAGTTATACATGACAGTAGAATGCACTTTGACATAGCATACATAAATGGAGTATAACTTCTAATTATTCTGGTTGTATATGATGTAGAATCATATCACATAAACAAGCAAATATCAATTTTATTTTTTTATTTTTATTTTTTTAATATTTATTCTTAAGTTTTAGGTGAACACAATATCTTTATTTTACATTTATGTGGTGCTGAGGATTGAACCCAGTGCCTCGTGCATGCTAGGTGAGCACTCTACCACTGAGCCACAACCCCAGCCCCAGCAAATATCAATTTTAAAAACTAATAATATTTTGCTTTATGTAAATAAATATAAATATTTTTATAATTGAAATTTTCTGGAGTTAATGGCAGATTCCATGATATGCCTACATAGTAGTCAGCTGTTACAACATGAGCTTCTCAGTCTCTAGGATTCCCTGTTGTTGTCTTAGTCTTTAAGAAATCTGAGTTTGAATTGTTTGTTAACTGGTACCAAGATCACATCATTCACTTATGTGACTGCTCTGCCCCACTGGCATTTATGTTTGAAACTTTGTAACACATACTGTATACTCACTCTGTGGAATGCAATGTTAATAATACATAGGGTCACCAGGCTTGGTGACACACACTTGAAATCTCAGCTACTACTCAGGAGGCTGAGGCAAGAGGATCCGGAGTTCAAAACCAGCCTCAGCAAAAATCAAGGCACTAAGCAATTCAGTGAGATCCTGTTTCTAAATAAAATACAAAATAAGGCTGGGGATGTGACTTAGTGGTCAAGTGCCCTTGAGTTCAATCCCTGGTAGTACTACTACTACTACTACTAATAATAATAATAATAATAATACAGGGTCAGCAATTTAAAAATTGCTCCACGCTCAGTCTTCCCTTTCACAATAAATGGCATTCCCATCCTTCCAGTTTCTCATGTGCACACTGTGGAGTCATCACTGACTCATTTTTTTGGTCATATTTATGTCCCACTGTTGATAATTTTGGGGGGGTTCTTTCTTTAAAATATATTCAAAATCCAACAACTTCTTATTACCTCCACTAGTGGGGATCTGGCTTAAGACTCTATTCTAACTAGAATACGTAAATAACATCCTAGTCAGCTCTCCTGCTTCCTTTATTGCCCCCACCCCCAGATAAATATTGTAATAATACTTCTCAAAACCCACCAATAGCCCCCAACTTACTGAGTTAAAGCTGAAGAATTTACAAGAGCAAATAGACTTGGTTCTAGCCTTCTTTCCCTCCACCCTCATCATCTCTTTGACCTCATCTCCCACTGCTCTTTATCTGGGTCACTCCCTTCCATCCCCCTGGACTCCTTGCTATCTTCATCATTATATACTTAAGTATGTGTATTCTCAATAAAATTTACAAAATAAATGGTTAAGTGAATGAATTAAATAGTTACTATACCAGGAATATATTGGGTGTTTCTGGCCAGGTAAGACTTTGGAAAGGAGCAGGGATCTTATCTATTATAAGATAAAAGAAACAAGCAGTGTGCAGAGAGCTGAATTTATAATAGAGTTGAAATTTGCCAAATAGGAATAACGATGAGAAAGAGAGTTAAAGAGGTTCATGTATTCATGGCAGAACCCCCAAAAAATTATTTATAGAAGGAACCCCCAAAAATTATTTATAAAGAGACAATGTGAATCTAAGTCAAATAATGAGGGAAATGAGGGAAATGAGGGCTTAAGGAAAATATTTTATAGTGAAAAGATGGTAGGGTCACTGAATGAGAGATGCTGGAGCAATCAATTGTTTCAATGAGGCTATTACAGATAGGAAGAAGGTGGTTGTTAGTAAGTGGGTGCTTATAATTGAATTTTGGGAAGTGGGCTCTTCCTGATAATGACCAGGTATATGAAAGGACCAGACAGTATGTGGCTGATGTGAGTAGTGGACAGGTAGACACTGTCCACCTGTAGTGGACAGTGGACAGAGTGGTGAAGTCCATCAGCTGGACTCATCATCTAGGTGGGTATCAAAATCATCACAAAAGGAAAATCATTAAAGAGAAGTCATAAGCAAACACTTAAATCTTTATTAAATGAAGGGGACAGACAGGGAGGATGGAGTTGACAGAGAACATGAGAGGATCACATGATTTAATTTGATGGAATGCACCTGGTGTTAGCTTTTTTGTTGATGGGACCAAAATACATGACAAGAACAGCTTAGAGGAAGAAAAGTTTATTTTGGGCTCTCAGTTTCAGAGCGTCAGTCCATGGTCAGTTGATTTCATTGCTCTGGGCCTGAACCAAGGCAGAACATCATGGTAGAAGGGTGTGGTGGAGGAGAGCTGCTCAGTTCAGGGCAGGTAGGAAACAAAGAGAGAGTGCAGTGTGAGGATCCGGTATAAGATATAATGCTCAAGGGCATGCCCCCAGCTTTCCTATCCTAATCATTTCATATAAAAAACTAAAAAATGTTTTGAGATGAATATTAAATTTGAATTTTTTAAATTTGAAAAATATATATTTAGATCAATTGCCCAATTTTTAACTGGATTATTTGAGGGTTTTGTTATTGAGTTTATTCCCTTATATATTTTGGTTTTTAATTCTTGTCAGATATACAGTTTGTGATTATTTTCTTTCATTCTTTAGGTTATGTCTTCATTCTGTTCAGTTTTACCTTTGCTGCACAGATTTTTAGTTTGATACAATTCCACTCATTTACTTTTGCTTTGGTTTCCTGTGTTTTGAGAATTTTCTAAAAAAAAAATCCTTATCCATTCTAATTCTGTGAAGCACCCACTATGTTTTCTTACAATAAAATTGAAATTTCCTGTATCCCTGGAATAAGTAGACTGAATTTTTTGTTAACTGGTACCAAGATCACATCATCTACTTATGTGACTGCTCTGCTATGTTTTTTCTAGTCGTTTCATAATTTCAGGTCTCACATTTAGGTCCTTAATCTATTTTGAACTGAATTTTGTAACTAGAGAAAAGAGTTAAGTTTCATTCTTCTGCATATTAATATCCAGTTTTCCCAACAGCATATATTGAAAAGAATGTCCTTTACCTGATATACCCCTGTTGACAATCAGTTGACTCTAGACACATAGTTTATTTCTAGGCTATTATCCTCTGTGTGTCTATTTTTATGACAATACAATGCTGTTTATATTGCTGTCACCTTATACTATATTTTAAGTAAGGTAGTAAAATACCTTCTGCTTTGTTGTTTTTGTTCAAGATTTATTTGGCAATTTGGGGTTTTTGTGATTCTATCACAAATTTTAAGATTTTTTTTCTAGTTCTGTGAAGAATGTCTGTTATTTTATTGTACCGAATCTATAGTTCATTTCAGGTAGTTTAGATATTTTAACAATATTGATAATTTCGATCCATGAACACAAGATGCCTTCCCATTTGTGTCTGTGTGTGTCCTTTTTGATTTCTTTCATCAATGTTTCATAGTTTTCATTGTAGAGATCTTTTATTATTTCAGTTATACAAATTCCTATTTTTGAAGCCATTGAAAATGGAATTACATTGTTTATTTCTATTTCATATCATTTGCTACCGGTGTTTAGCGACATTATTGTGCCTTGCATATTGATTTTTTATCCTTCAACTTTACTAAATTTATTAATTTCAGCAGTTTTGTGGTGGAATCTTTGGGATTTTCTATATATAAGTTCATGTCATCCACAAACAATGAAAGTTTAACTTCCTACTTTCCAATTTGGATGTCTTTTTTCTCTTGCCTAATCATTCTGGCTAAGATTTCTAGTACTTTGTTGCATAAAACTGGTCAAGATGTGCGTCCTTATTTTGTTCTAGATCACAAAGCAAAAGCCTTAGTTAGCCATCCCCATGCATATAATTTTAGTTATTGTCTTGTTATATATGACCTTACGTATGTTGAAATATATTTCTTCCATATATAATTTGCTCAGAGTTTTTAATCACGAGGGAGGTTATTATCAAATGCTCTTTCTTTATCTATTGAGATGAGCATATGGTTTTTTTCTTCCTTCTTTTGATATGTTCTAATTGTATATTGATGTGTATATGTTGAGCCATTCTTGCACCCTGGGAATGAATCCCAATTGATCATGGCAAATGATTTGTTTTTTGTAATACTATTGGATTTGGCTTCCTAGTATTTTGTTGAGGACTTTTGCATGTATATTCATCATGACACTGGCTTGCAGCTTTCTTTTTGTTTGTTTTGTTGTCTTTGCCTGGTTTTTGGTATCAGTGTAATACTGACCTCCTAGAATGAATTTGGAAGAATTCCTTCCTATTTATTTTTTCAGAATATTTTTAGAAGAATTGGTATTATTTGTTATTTAAATGTGTAGTAGAACTCATCAGTAAAGCTATCTGTTCATGGACTTTCTTCTAATAGGAGAATTTTATTTCTGATTTAATATCATTGTGTGTTATTGGTCCATTCAGGTTCTCTAGTTCTTTATGATTCAATCATATAAGGTGTATGCATATGGGTCCTTGTTCATTTCTTTGGGTTATCAAATTTGTTGGTATACAGTTGTTTGTAATATTTTCTAATGATCCTATGTATTTCTTTGAAGTCACAGTTGAAATAGTCTAGCTAAGAATTTGTCAATTTTGCTGGGCAGGCCTGTAATCCCAACAGCTTGGGAAGCTGAAACAGAAGGATCTCAATTCAAAGCCAGCTTCAGCAACTTAGTGAGACCCTGTCTCAAAACATTAAAAAAGGGTCAAGTGCAGGGGATGTAGCTCAGTTTTTAGACAACCCTGGCTTCAATAGATTGTAGCAAAAATAAAAAAAAATTGTCAATTTTGTTTATCTTTTCAAAGAAACAGCTCTTCATTTCTTTTATCTCTTACAGGGTTTTTTTCTTTTTGTCTCTATTTCACTTATTTCTTCTCTGATATTTATAATATATTTCCTCCTACTAATATTGTTTTGTTGTTGTTGTTGTTGTGCTCTAGTTCCTTGAAATCCAACAATAGTTTGCTTGAGATTTGTTTTTTCCTTTGATGATGTGAGCATTGGTTACTATAAACTTTGCTCTTAGTGCTGCTTTTGCAATATCCTATAGAGTCTGATGGGTTTACATTTTCATTTGTTTCAAGAAATTTTTAAATTTTCTTCTTAATTTTCCTTGATCATTGATTATTCAAGTTTGAGTTACTTAATTTCCATGTGTTTGTCTATTTTCCAAGTTTTTTCTTGTTACTGATTTCTGGTTTTATTGCATTATGGCCAGAAAAGGTACATGATATTATTTTAAATTTTTTAAAATTTGTTGAGTCTTCTTTTGGTACTTATATTATGATGTATGTTAGAGGATGTTCCACACATTTTTGAGAAGAATGTGTACTATGTAGTTACTGCAAAGACTGCTCTATACAAGTATGTAAAGTCCATTTGACCTCGAGCATAATTTAACACTACTATTTCTTTGTAGATTTTTGTCTGGATAATATGTTAATTGTTAAGAATGGTTTGGGTTTTAAAGTCCCCTGCTTGCATTATATTGGTACCTATCTCTTTTAGTCTATTAATATTTCCTTTTATATCTAAGTATTTTGATATTAGGATATATAGAAATATATACATATGAATATATACATAAATATATATATAAAAAATTACACAGAAAAATATTTTGAGGCACAAATTTCAGAGTTCTCTGTCTATAGATGGCTAATTCCACTTCTTAGGGCCTGAGATGAGGCAGAACACCATGGTAGAAGGGTGTATCAAAAGAAAGTGCCTAGGGGCATGGAACTAAGAAGGATGGGGGGGGGGGGGAGAGAGGCAGAGGAAGAAGGAGAGAGAAAGAAAGATAGAGACTCAGACTCTACTCACCAGGGATAAAATACACTCCCTGAAAGTATGCTGCTAAGGACCCACCTCTTCCAGCCACATCCTACCTGCCACTCCATTCATCCCTGTCAGGGGATAAATTCACTAATTGGGTTAAGGCTCTCATAACCCAAACATTTAATCTAAACTTTCTTACATTGTCTCACTTGTAAGTTTTTTGGGGATATCTAATGTCTAAGTCATAACACACACATACATATATAGAGAGATTGATAGATATTGCTACAGCACAAAGAAGAAAGTTTATAGTAACCATCCTACATCAAAAAAAGAAAAAAGATCTTAAACAGCCTTTTGTTGAAGTTCAGAAAAGTAGAACAACAACAAACAAAACTCCAAATTACTAGAAATTAATAAATGATAAAGGTTAACAGTCAAAATAAATGAAATAGAGATGAAAAAACAATATAAACCATTACAAACACACAATTGCTATTTCCTCTGGCTTGATTCACTCCTTTATCAATATGTAATGACTCTTTTGTCTCTTTTTACTGTTTTTGATTTCATCTATTTTATCTAAAGATGGCTACTCCTAGTTTTAAACCAAATTTTAGATAGGATCTCTCTAATTATACAGGGTGGTAACCAAACCATTATGGATAAACATTAGGGTGGAGCTTCCTACTACCTGGAATTCATAGTTAATGCTTTCTCACCCAACAAAACATCTTATCAAATCAGAGATTCACCACTTAATTCTCTTGGAGAAGAAAAATGAAAAGACTGCTCTTCCTAGATTACAAAATCCCCTACCTGTTTGAAGCAGGCTGGGCAGAAGAAATAACTATTAGAAATTATTTTTCGAATTTCTATTATCTTAGTTCCACAAAAATGAAAGTTTCTACCATTTTTCCTGAAGAAATGAAAGAGATTGGAAAAAAGCAGAATTTCAATAATTTGTTTTCTATATCATCTCCAAATAGCTGTCTGGTTGTATCATACTGCAGGAAAAAAGTATCCACTACAAACACATATTCCCAGTAATGCAAAAGTAGTTTCATAACAATACATTGTTAGGAAAAGGAAGCTCCTGGAATACAGTAATAATGTGTACCCTGTTTTTTGGATGAGATCTCTCTGAAACATCTTTATAATGCATATTTGTTAATAGGGGTCAATAGTAATACTGTATAAAATATATGTTTCTGAGAAGTATAATGGTGATAAAAATTATTTTCATAATTTTTCTATGTAAACTACTTTCTCATTTTTATGAGAACACAACATTTTCATCAATACCTTTTAGAAATCACTTTAATTCTTATTTTTAAAAATTAAGATGCATCCTGTCATTACTGTCAACTTCAACTATTTCCTAATAGTGAAACTGGACATTGGATGAAAGAAAATAGAATTGGATAATAATACATTCATAGTAACCTTTGATAGGAAAGAAACTAAATATATTAATTTTTACATAGAACAGTCTTGAACAAAGTATAAAAATCCTGCCTTATTTAATTTAGGTAAATTAGTGATGGCAATTTTGTGGATTATGTCAAATTTTGAAACTGTGATTTTATAATCATTATTTTTTTAAGAGAGAGAGAGGGAATTTTTTTAATATTTGCTTTTTAGTTTTCGGCAGACACAACATCTTTGTCAGTGTTTGAAATGTGCTCAGCATTAGCAGGAAATTATCTATATCTTTATTTTATAATAATCATACCCAGATAGGATCATTTAAGTATAAAAAACATACTCATATTGTTTCAATACATTTCTAATTTCTAACAAAATAGCCTAGTTTGCCTAATTTGTCAAATGCAGAATTTGAAAATTGTAATATGGAATAAGTAGTTTTAAGAAAAATAAAAGTATAATGTTTCATGAAGTTATTTCAGTTCCATTTTAGAAGAAGGTAAAATAAATGTACTTTGAAGACAAAAAGATCAGCACAGCCATAAAATCAAACTGAAAGCATTGTGATTTTTTCATAACACAGGGCAACTGAACTTCACTTAGTCTTCCCAATCGTATCACTAATTAGCAATTTGCTGCTCTCCTGAGCTTTTTGGTATGGAGGCTCAGACATATCGATCTAACTGTAAATTATCAGTTTGCATTAAGTGTCTAAGTGGTGTTGCAACATCCAGTACTTTATTATAGTTAGGAAGAAGGATATTGCTAGATCTATTTTATTATTATGAAATAAGATAAATCTAGTCCCTTGAAAAATGAAAGAGAAAACTTATGGTTGTAACCACCCTACCATGGAAATGTTTCATATATTATCTATTTAAATTATTTTAATTAAAACATTAAATATATACACATGCTGCATAGATGGAGATAATTAGTTCACTAAATATTATATAAAAATGAAATGTATGGAAATTTTTGTACATGGGTATGATAAAATAATACATAAAAGTTTAAATAAATGTCCTGAAAATTAAGTATGAATACCTGATTGAGGCTAGAGTAATAGAAAATAGGCTTTGGGGTTTATTAGGAATTGAAAAGTCATCTTAAAACAATGAAAACTTTTAAAACCAGAACTGCATTAAAACATTTATCTTTTGAGGTATCATTTGGCAGTCAGTTTCTTTGGGCTGCTGTAATTTATAAATGACAGACATTTATCGTACACTGATCTGGAGGCTGGGAAGTTCAAGATAATGACAGCAGATTTTATGCCTGGTGAAGGCCTATTCCCATTGATGGTGACTTCTCGGCATCCTTACAGGGAAGAAGGGATGAAAAAACTCCCAAAGCACTCTTTCATAAGGGCAGTGATCCTGTTCATGAGGATGGAGTCTTATGACCCAATCACTTCCCAAAGGTCCCCCTTCTTAGACCCCCGAATTGGGGTTTAGATTTCAACCCATAATTCTGCACAGAGCAGAGGATTCCAGTACCCAAAGAAGGCAACTAATGGATCAAAGTAGTAAGAAACTGCAAAGATCAGAGGTTGTGGCCCGGTTTAAGATCAGAACAATTGGAGGTGAGAGAGCTTCTAGGTGTCACTGGGAATTTCAGATTATGGTAAGGTGGAGAAAATGAGAATTGGAGATGTCGGGAAATTGGTTGAAATAATAAACTGATCATCAAGGTTTAGAATGGAAATTTTAGGATAATAGCAGGAAAATTATAAATTCATGTCCCATGCAGGAAAACAGTATTTCTTCTCAAATCTCCCTCCCATTCCATAAGTATCATAACTTTTATTGTCCTTTTATTTTTATTGGTAAACTTTTCCCCTTCAATAGGTGCTATCCTCTAAATTTTCTTAACATTTGATTGAATATACTAAAACAATTCCTATTTTATTAACAAAAACTAATTTCCATTAAGAGTTGATTATTTTAGTGAAAACTTCATGTAATTTGTAATCATTGACATTTTTACACAATTTTACTTTATGAAATCAGCACTTCAACTCCTAATTATTCAATAAAGATAGATTTGAAGAAAATCTGCAAAAAGGGTCTTGCTATAAACAAGTTCTTAAAACATTTATATGACTGTCATAAAATTACCTATACAAATAGTTTCTTTTAATCTCATAATCTAATCCATGTTTTGTTCTATGGTCTTAATAAAAATGAAAATAACCTTTATGGCTTTCATGATTATTTTATTTGTGAGTTGAAAGTTACTAGTATATAATTCACCAATGTACTTTTATAGATTATTCTCAGTATAAAGTATAAATGGAGCTAGAGTATAAATTTATTTCTTCCTTTAATGCTTGTTAAGATAAATACATTGTGAAATATCAAAGCAAAGCACTTGAAAGTTCTTTTTTTGGGTGGAAAAATTCAGACCACATCAATGATGCTTGTAATTTGGTGTTTTTAACTGAATATTTTATCAACAAAACTCTTCTTTGCTTGAGAATGTGGACATATTTCTTTTAACCAAAACGTTCTTGAAACCAAAACAAAAATGAAGCATTATTCTCTTAATTGCTAGCACAAATTTCTTAAAATATGTCTGCTATTAAAATGTCAACAATTTTAACTAAGATGAATAAAGCAAGCAAATGTAATTTTGAAAAGCACTTACAAAAGGGAAGAAAACTTGTTTTTTGAAATATTTCAAAGTAAAAAAGTTTTAAAGTACTTAAAAATCTAATGTTTTCATTTTACAATTATTCTCAAAGGTTATTTTAAATTTAGGTTTAGTCAGATTTCAGAAATTGGGAATAAATACATCTTTATTTAATTGCTTCCACTTGTTCAACATTTAATTTTGTTTTGAATTATGAACACTTCATTGAATGGAAGGCTATTACCCCAAATCCACCACTTTTTGTCCTTGAAAGTTCACGAGTATCATTTGGATACAAAGTTTTGGTACAAATATGTAATATGAAATTCTTGATTATGATCTTTACTTACCAAAATTCCATCTCTTCTCAAACATTAAATACTAAAGTAGTATTAATTTTTTCTCTAACCTTGATCATTTAATATTTATCCTGAACATATTTTAGTAAAATATTTAAAGACATGTCTTTTCTTCTTATAAAAAGCAAACAATACACTCATCCTTCTAATCCTTCTATGCTGTTGTTCATAGGTACAAATAGTGTACATACTTTGCCTAATGCAAAGAAAAAAATTGAAGATGTATGAGTGTGAATTAGCATCATAAATGCATTTAATACATTTTAAAGACAGAGATATAAAAATAACAGCTGTCAGATATAAATTATTGATTAAAATATGTGCTTGCTTGAAATAATCATAAAAGTGACAATGCTTTACTTTATCTGTCATTTCCTGCCTTCTGAGAAAGTGTAGATCTACAGAAACACTTGCATAGTTTTATTGAAATTAATTTAAAATAGCACTACAGTTGCAATAGCAGTGCCAATTCCTTGGATGTGAAACACGAATTTTTATACACCCAACAAAAATTTTCTGGTATTAGGACATCAGTGATTTTTAATCATACTTCAAAGTGCAAGTTGCTAACTAATTGAGTAGTTATAATGCCATTAATTCATTCTTTAATGGAAAGTTGAAAGAAATATGCTAGAAATCTGGTTAATGTTATGAAGGGTGATTCTCCAAATATTTCTTCTCATTTTGAATGAAATAAGATGAGCCAATCTTACAGAAAATATTTAACGGCTCCTTAAAAACGCCATTGATTACTCAAATACACAATCATTCTTATGTGAAGTCTGTGAAGCAAAGTAGAAAGTGATTCATCAAAATTAACACATCACAGCATAAAAATCATGTTACCCAACAAAGTAAGCAAGAGAAACATGAAAAAATATTGGAGACAGGGATGTTACAGAAAAATACTATAGAATACAGATCATATATTATATTATATATAATATCATATTATATAGAAATATATGTAATATATTATATAAAATATGATACATATTCTATTACATAGAATATATATGTATATAACATATATATATATATATACACACATACATACATATGTTCCAGATTCACTTCTAGTTTCTTTTCTTTGAATAGAAATATTTTAAACATTTTAATTTATGTCAAGCAAGCACTTTAGACCTTGTTTCATTTTTTATTTTGCAGTGTTTTTAGGTTCCACTAAAAGCTGACAGTAAGATATACAACTTTCTCAGACTCCTGTCCCTTACATATAATAGCTTCCCCCATGATCAGCATCTCCCACTGAGTACTGCATCTGTTACAATTGATGAGTCCACAGTGATATATCATAATCACACAAAATCCACAGATTACATTAAAATTTACTATTGGTATTGTTAAAATGATATTTATTCACAACTACAGTTTCATACAGAGTAGCTTCACCACCCTAAAAAATCATGTTTATTCTACCTTTCATCCTTATCCTTTCTGCTCAGCTAACCTCTGGAAACCACTGGCTTTTTTTTTCTGTTGCCATAGTTTTCCATTTTCTAGAATGTCATATTGCATATAACCCTTTTGAAACTCTTATATTGGCTTATTTCTCATAATTTTATTTAAAATATTTCTGTGTCTTTTCATGGCTTGATATCTCATTTCTTTTTAGTGAAGAATAATTCTCCACTGTCTAGATGTACCATATCTTATTTATCCACTCACATACCATAGGGTAATATAGCTACTTCCAAGTTTTGTCAATTATGAATAAAACTATAAATATTCACATGACAGTTTTGAGTGAACATAAAACATTTCAATTACTGTCAGTATCAAAATTGCTGAAATATATAATAAGTATAGATTTAGCTTTATAAGAAGCTGCCAAATTGTCTTTCAAAGTATCTACACCATTTTTTATTACTACCAGTTCCTGTTGCTCCACATCCTCACCAAAATATGGTATCATTATCATTAGTGTTCTGGATTTGGCCTAGCAGAATGCAGTGATATCTCATTGCTGTTTCAATTTGCATTTTTCTGATTATAAAATTATGTGCAACATCTTTTCATCAGCAGATTTACCAACTTTTTTTTGGTCAGGCCTCTTTTAAAGTCTTTGGTCTGTTTTATAATTGGGTTATTTTCTTAATTTTAGTATTAAGTGTTCTTTTTACATTCAGAATAACAGTCCTTAATTGGATATGTCTTTTTGGAAATATTTTCTACCAATCTACAACTTCTCTATTTATTTACATTCCCTTTTGCAGAGGTGAAGTTGCTAATGTCGTTGCAATATAGTTTAACAATGACTGCTTTCATGAATGATGCCTTTGCCGTACCCAAGAGTACCTCAATTTTCTTCTGTATTACCATCTAAAATTTTTGTTATTTTTGTGTTTTACATTAGGTCCATGATGCCTTTTGTGTGAAGGGTGTACGGTCTGCCTCTAAATTATTTTTTTTTCTTTTCTTTTTTTTCCATGTAACTTGTTATTCCAGTGCCATTTGTTGAAAAGATTTTCTTTTCTGCACTATATCCCTGTATTCCTTTGTCGAAGATCAGTTGACTACTTATGTGGGTCTGGTTTTGGACTCTCTATTCCTTTCCATTGATCTATTTTTCTATTCTTTTGCCAAAACTATACTACCTTTATTACAGTGATTGATAATAAATTTCAGTGTTTGAGAGTGGTATCCTACAATCTAGTTCTTCTCTTTCAACATAGCTCTTTTGGGTCTTCTTCCTTTCCAAACAGACGAATTTGCTGCAATTTTGATTTGGATTACATTGACTCTATAGATCAAGTTAAGAAAAACTAACATCCTGACTACTGAGTCTTCTTATTAATAGAGTTTCTCAATTTTTATAATTTAGTTTTTCAATTTCATTTATCAGAGATTTATTTTTTCCATGTAGATCTTATGCATTTTATTTAGTTTATATTGAAGTATTTCATTTGAGTTGCTACTATAAGGAATTATGTTTTTATGTTGCACTTGTTCTTGGCTGATATATAGGAAAGCAGTTGACTTTTGCATAATAACCTTGTGTTCACAATTTTAAATCTTGCTATAAATACTAAATATTTCCATGAGTTTTTGATTGATTATTTTAAATATTTTTACATTGAGAGTCAAATAATTTGTGAAAAAAAAGTTTTATTTCTTCCCTCCCAATATGTATATGTTTTATTTCCTTTTCTTAAGTAATAGCTAGTACTTCCAGTATGATGTAGAAAAAGAGGACTACTTCTGGTTCAATGTTTTTGATCCCTAATATACTCTTTTTTGGTTCTTTCTTAAGACTTTCATCTCCGTGCTTACATAGCCAATATGTTCTTTCATGTTGTTTACCCATTATAGCCCTTAGCATAAAAATATACTTGTTTAAATTCCCAGTCTGATAAGTAGGTTATTCATGGCAGGTTTGATTCTGATTCTTGGCCTTATCTCTTCAATTTGTGAGGTTTCTGTTGGGGGGCTGCATTGTAGTATGACTTGTTTCCTTGATATGTGAACGAGTTACTTGGTAAAAGGAACTGCTATCATAAGCCTATGGGAATGGGTGACAAGGGATGGGAGGAGGTAAGAATTCTATAGTCCTATTATTAGGTCTCCATCTTTTATTGAGCCTGTGCCTCTGGTCTAGGAGTATGCCAGTGCTTCTTAGCACCACCCATGCAGGAGTGCTACAATAGGCTGAATTTGTATATTTCTCTTCTCCCATATGGAAGAATAGAATAAGCAGGGGTTGTGTACTTCCTTCTCTCCATTTGGAAGGCTAGAGATTGATGAGGCTGGGTATTTCCTTTTCACCAATTGGTTAGGTTCTGGTACAACCCCATCAAGATAGGCTCTGGTTAACCAGTTACTCCTGTGGACAGACCTCCTTAGAAACAGAATGCTCTGATATATTTTAAAATGGTCCCTTTCTCTCCTCCTAATATCAGGCAGAAAGGATTTTTCACTGATATTTATGGAGAATACGGTCAAATTCTAGGAGGTAAATCTCACCAAAGTTTGGAGGCCCTCTGATGTTTGGGTCTCCCTGGAGATTTTAATTCTCAGACATATCTATTTTGAGCTTCTACAATTCATGAGTTCTTCAGGTATTCTTCCACAGGATTGGGTCTTGGAGAGGTTTTCAAAGTGAGTCTCTCCTCCTGTAAACCATGACTCAGTGTATTTATTGATCTGTCTCTCCAACCTATATGGTATGATGAGAGGAAGACATCTCCCTCACTGTCCTTTCTCTTTTATTTCTATATAGGGGATGAAATTCAGATTGAAAAGACAATTAGAAATAGCTATTTTCTTGGAAAATCAAATTACTTTTGTCTTTGTAATTTGTGATTCTCTTCCAAATTAAGTTACTTATAAGTGATTGAAAATAATGATTGTTTTGCCTATAATAATAAAAATAATAATAATAATTAACATGTCAATTGTTTATATTATGCTGTGATTTTTCACATTTCTATTAAATGCCTAGTGCCTTAGCTCCACTTTTAGAATTTAAAAAATTCAAGATTGAGGCAGCTACTAAGAAGAATTATTCCAGGAGATACCATTATTAAATGAATCTGGGATGGGGACAGATCCCTATGACTTTAAAGCTCTTACAATTGATATTATTTCTGTCAATCATCTTTCATTTCATTGCTAATCATCATGTAACCAGTAAAAAAGAGAGGACAGAACAATATTACAGAAGTTATCAAACTGACACCCTCAGTTTGTTTATGCTAGTCCCATTAAGAAGTGTTACATTTCAAAAGGCTTAAGTGGCATTCAAATATACCCTGTCTCACCTAAAATGTATAGTTTAGTATTATGTATTCAATCAAAACTTCTGAAAATGTATTACTGAAAAGAGCCGAAGGATTTCAAAGTTATTATCACTAAGAGAACCATTTAAGAATGGGGGGACAGTGTACAATAGACTGATGATATTAGCAATAAACTGCTTGGGAAACGTTTTGAAGATTTCCAGTGCTATTAAAAGGGAAATTTGCACATGTATCTCTAATTACACACTTTATACATGGAGTTGTTTATACAGTGCTGAAAACTGTAATTACTTCTCACTCTGCTTAGTAATCGAAATTTTATTCAGTGCTTCAACTTTTCTTATTTTTGTTATTGAATTCAAATGATAACAATAAAGAACCCCCTACTGCATGCATCTGAGTAAGCATGCAAAAATACTCATTTCTAATAAAAGTTATAAGGGTCTGGAAAATATCTGAAGACAGCTGTTGAAATCAGAGTGCTTTTTTGGTGATCAAAAGATTGGTTATGCTGATATAAAATATGAGGTGAAATAAATATTCAGCTCAACATTCAGAGAAAAAACTGATGTATATCATTAATCATTTTTGTGAATTATTTAATATCAAGCTGAATAAATATTTACTCCTGGCCTAAAAGAGTACAAATTAGAGGGAGGCTATTTGAAACCCTATCAGTTATCAGCACAGCCAGTGTTTTTATGGTGCTTTTATTTCAACCCAATATCTTAGTCACTTTTATTTTGCTTTATAATTAACATTATTGTGAATACAAAAACTGAGAAAACTATTTATTTTTCAATTTAGTCTTCTCTTTGGTGAAACTTCAAATTTCACCATTCATCAACTTCTCATTATGGGACAAAGAATCCAGAGACAAAGAGAGGATCCGGATGATATGAAACAGCTTAACCCTGCAGACTTGATTCATTTTGAGAAGATATCAACTGGAGGCATTTTGTAATAATTATGCTTCAAAACATTTTCCTACTTTGTTTTCTGCTTCGCTGAATTTAGGGTATACTCATGTGCATTAAAAGATTGAGAGGGAAAAAAAGACAGACTGGATCATTGAAATTGCTCCTTCAGATTTCACTCAAGAATGAGCGGAGATAAAGCACAGGTAATTAAAGATTCACCATGTGACATGTCCTTATTAGAGTGTCTAAGAAAGCTACTCAGATGTTTTCTTGTTAAATTGTTTACAATGAATTTTAAATGATAGGAGCAGTAAAAATTAATTATAATTTAAGTGACCTAAATTGTAAAAAAATGAAAAGAACTGTCTGCTGTTTTTATTTAGAATCAGTCAAGTTTGAGAAACAATAATGGGTTATTGTTGTGGAAGCATAGAGAGAGCAAGCTCGTCATGTGGTCCCTTAGCATTTAATAATAGGCTATGGTTGGCTATGGCACCAACTATGCTCCACTCCTGAATTAAGTGCACTATGTTCTGGAAAAGGTAACCCAGGTTAGACACATCTCATGTTTAGTTTTGGCTTTCTCTCTGGGAAAATTGTCAAAGCATCTAATAGGATTACTGTTAAATAAAAGTAATACATAAATATGTTTGTAAGGGAGTCATTTAGAAAAGATTTAGATGAAAAATTCTCTGAATAATTTCCCAATTCTTGATTCTACTTTCAGCATGCCAGGAGAACAATGCTCAGAATATTTTTATATATTTGTTTTATTTTCACATTGTGCAATTAGCATATTCCCTTCTTAAATCATACATACATACAATTACAATGTATGTGGAAACTGCTTGTTAGATTGATGGGTGAATCAATGGTAAGTGATGGAGAAATCTGTGGGAAATGTTTTCACCCCTAAGATAAGCCAAGAGATGGTAATAGGGCTATGTCCACATAAACTGAGGTGAAGGAGCTTTGGAGGAGATGGGTGGGCAGTGAGAGCAGAACCTCACCATTGGCTGCAGCACCCCTTCATGGCCACCTCCATTTACCAGTGAAGAAAAGTAATGAGGGATTAGAATCAAGATTGCTGCACCCTCCCTCAGGGTCAGATCTTGAGTCTTCTTGGTATACCAATCTATTACTAAACACATTCTCTCACCCCTAAATGATTCACATTATTCCTCAACTTCTGAGTATTCCAACTGTTCCATTAATTCTCCATCTGACTAATTAGAAGTTGGCTCAGGGCAAGGATAAGTAAAGGGAAAGCTTCCATTTCACAACACAATAGTCTCATAACCACCTGTTCTCCATAGATGGAAGGGGAAAACACAAAAACTGGAAAACTTCTTCTAACTCAAGAACAATAGTAAGAGCACAATTTATCAGTGGATGTGAGACACCCTTATCAACAGATCTCTACTCTGCATCCTAGCTTTATTAGTGCTTACCAAGACAGTTGTCTTTTTTTTTTTTTTGCCACTATTAATAGAACACAATATTCATGGTTTTCATTACTTTGCTAGGCCTGACATCTTTATTTGGAGAGTCTTCAAATTAAAGTGAATAAATAAACTGCTTGACTCCATAGAAGGCTCCATACCCTGAGCTTTCATCTAGGTTACTTCACTCAAAATTCAGGGTCATAATCCTGAAGTAGCCTGGGGCATAAAGCCCTAAGAAGGAAAAGTTGGCAAGGGGTAAATCAGGAGTGACCTGGTAGCTGAGCAAGTAAATTCAAGCTGGAAAACAGAAAAACAGCTTTGAAGGGCAAAACACACTGCATCATTTATTCAGAAGTCTTAAGTATTAGGGGCTAAAAATAACAACCAAAATAAAATCATGCATACAGAGGAATGCCTAACAGAACCAGAAGAGATACAGAACCTAGAGTAATTCTTTCATAATGTCCAGCCTTTTGATTGACCCTTCTCTCTCTCTCCATTAAGGTAGAGTGGTGAGAATGAATTTGACCAGACATGGACACCCCAGGATAAGTATGTTGTTGGTCATGGTCAGTTTAAGGAAAATTACATCTTTTTTTGGCTTAGATATGATGTATCCACTTAAAAACTCCTGTGTTATTGCACGAGGTTAGATGATTAGATTATGATAGCTGTGATCTAATCAGTAGGTTCATCCATTTGATGGATTAATAATTTGAATAGATTACCAGGTGGTAACTGTAGGCAGATGGGACATGGCTAGAGGAAGTGAGTCATTGGAGGCATGCCATAGGGATTATATATCTTGTCTCTGGCTCCTCTCTCTGGTTTGCTTTCTGGTTGTCATGAGTGGAACAATATTCCTACACCATGCCCTTCTGCCATAATGTTCTGCCTCACCTCAGGCCCAGAGCTATGGCATTTGCTGACCATGGACTGAACCTCTGAAATGGTGAGCCCATAATAAAATTTTCATTAGCTAAGCTGTTCTTTGTGAGGCATCTTGGTCACAATGACAAACATCTGACTAACAGGGCATGTCTGGTACCTTGTTCCTTGTGCAATTTGAACTTTGTACTCTAATTCATTTCAAAAGAACATTCCTAACTTAAAATCTAGTTACTGTAATGGGTTCACTGTCTTTGTTCTATGTCCAAGACCTTAATTAATACTTTCTCTAATACAATCAATTTCTCAAGAATAAAATTATAAGTTCTTTCACTTGTTCTCTTGGGAAAAAAACAAGAAATCTAATTACCCCAGAGCCTACATCTTGGTCTCTTAGTTTATAATATAGTTTGCCCCTTTGGGGAATTTCCTACTGGATTGTATGTCTTCCAGATGCTATGCTCCATTTCCCTTATTTTTCTCACAAATAAAATTTGGGGATCCACTACAATGTGCCAAGCATGTGCATATTCCTTGAAGTACAAAGCAAAAAATCTATTTCCTACTTAAAATAACTCTCATTTTTAATAAGAATTGTTTCTTAATAGCTGCCTGAATCGTTAGAGGTACACACAATGCTTTCTTGGTCCCAAAACAACACAGTTGTATTTCCACAGAATACAACTGTAAAAAGGTGACAAGATTGCCAAGGAAATTTTCACAGGGCAAATGTGGGGCTTTGGACTTGAGCTCAGACTTCACTGAGGTACGACAAGATGGAAGCATTTTCCAGATGCAGGGAACTGCATTATGAGTGGCATGGAGGAATTAGAAAACCTTCTGTGTGGGGAAGTGAAGGCATCTGCTAGTGAGCAAAAGAAGAATGGTAAGAATGATGCAAGAAATGTGGCTTGGGGACAAAATGAAGGGTCCTTGCATGTCAGACTCAAGAGTTTTGATTTTGTTCTATATGAAATTTAAGAGCCACAGATCACTTTTAAAATGAGAGCATAACTACGTCAGTGATTCACAAGATGAGGCTGGTGGTTTTGTTGAAGATGGCTGCGCACAATAAGACCTTCACCAGCTCTTATTCTTAGATGCTAAACATATTACTTGCTCTGCTCTTGCATATGCACCATTGCCACTGAACTTAGCTTCCTGACCCTTGGCCAGGGCAGCCCTTATATTTTTAAGGTTGAATGCTTATTATCAGAGAAATCTTACCCTTCAAAATATCTCAGAGAAGATCCTAATTTTCTGAACCAGACAAGTATAATTTCCTCCAGTGTGTAAAATGGTAACACAAGCATGTGTAATACCCAGCAGGAGACAGTAAAGAATTGGAAGTGTTTTAGAGTGGAAAGTGTTTTAAAGAGATAAATTGGGCTTCTCTGATAGTATAGCAGCAAGTCTGAATTAAGCAAGAACACTGCAAATTAAACTTGGGCATTTGGTTCTTTGCTATCAGCTGGGAGCAAAAGATAATGATTTGAAGAAGGCAAAGACAAAAACTGTAGTGAATGGGTATTGGTTCCTAAAGTAAAATATCATTAATAGTGCTTTGTAAAGAGCCTATTTCTCCCTGCTAGGAAATCACCAAACTAGGGTAAACATTAATTCTCCAAATGTAATGAGTAAAGGGAACATTGAAACAGATTAGCCCAAGCAGATAGGCAGATTTAGAAGGTTGAGGGCATAACTCAAGAAGGGCCACACTGGTCACTCCAGTCAAAGCCACAGGCTAAGCAAGAGAAAAATGTTCATGATCGGTGAGAGGCATTCCTCCCCAACTCCACAGCCTGATTCAGACAGAGGTGTGACCTGGTGTCCCAATACCTGTCCTTAGTGAAGTAAATAAAAAAAATCAAAGAAAATATTTTAACGTTACTCAAAGTAGACTTGAATGTCAAAAAATTTAAAACAGAACAAAATTACATCATTTTCTGCAGTAGTTAACATAGTAAAGCAATAATCAGACTTCAGCCATATAGAATTGAGGTTAAACCTTGGCTTCATCACTTACCAGATGACCTACTAATGCCTGGCATCTGGCAAGAAGCTGCCCATCCCTTGCCTTTATGTTTTTTATCATGTATAAAACAGAGATTCATTAAAACAGCTTTATTATTAAGTTTTTATGTGCAACAAATAGGAAACAAAGTAGGCTAGTATATAGATTGTGCTTAACATAGAACCTACAAACATTCAATAACTGTTTTAAGAGAAAGATGCATATTTTCTCTCTAGACCAAGAGAAATATCTGCTCCCCCCAGTAGTATAATTCAACTCATGAATGATGAGATGTGGAAGATAAAAAAAACTAATGACAAATGAATCTCCATGACAACAGCAGGAAAGGTGCAAGCTTTCCTCAATCAGACATGACTCCAACCAGCCTTGATACAAAAAAGCAGATCAGACTTGTGAGTACAAACATGAAATCCAAGGTCAGAAATCATCATCAGGACAGAGACTGTGGTTAAAATTTATCTTGTAAAATATGACCCCAAATTTGGAAATAGGAAAATAAAATTCATGGTGTGTTTTCAAAACAGAAGTAGTTCAATTTGCTAGAGGAATTAACTTCCTAAGTACATGCTGTCAACAAGTACGTTTAGCAATTCTTTGAGAATTGGGTTTAGCATGTAGAAACCAATAGCAATGCAAATGATTATTGTCTGAGGATAATGAAAATGAGTTTTATTCAATAGCAATATAGATAACTTCTGTCCAGGATAAAAATTAACACCAGATGTTACTGTTTATTACATTGAAAGACATTAATCATTTTTGTATCTATTAGAACATTCATTCCCCATTCCTTTGACTGACCAACCTATAAATTCCTTGATTTTCTTTTGAACTGGTGTTAACATCTTACTGGTCCCTTCAGTAATTAATATTTTAAATGAAATCTTTGGCATATAGACAACTTTTATGTTTGTATGAGGATCTCATTTTTAATATTTTGAGAATTATACTTGAGCACAAACTTCTTTAAATGATAGTACAAAACCCTTAGAGTAGATTACCACTTGAATTTTTCAATATTACATTTCAGTATAAATGTCTTAATTAAGTATCTGTATGTAACTCAATCCAGATGTTATTTTTGGACCTTTGTAATTAATCTCTCCATTTTTAAAGTCCCAAAGATTCTCATCCAGGTGTTGCTGAAGGAGAAACCATGAATCTAAGGGAATTGGATCATTGTTCTGGAGGGACTACACCTTGATGGATTCTGCCAAGGTTTCCAGACACTTACATTACTTCTCCTTACACAGCTGGTGCCTGATTTAGATGATGACAGGACATTGCATCTTCACAAAAACAGCTAAAGTACAAACACTTGGCTATCTTATCACTCATTATTTCTATGTAGGAAATAGGGGAGAGAGGCGAGGGAGATAGGCTTATCCATACATCACTTCAAGCTATGCCAGAGCAGCAGCTTCAGTGAACTTCTGCCCACACTCCCTGTATCCCTCCAACACACACCCCACCCAGCACACTCTGGCCATAGGGAATGAATGGAGATTTCATAGAACACTTTCTCTCAAAGTAAAGCACACACACTTTTCTGAGTAATGCATGTTATTCTTTTAACTTATAAACAAGTTCTTACAAATGACATATTACTTAGAAATTAGTGTTCAATAAGTTCCCACTATGTGCAAGGCATTCTACAGATTGCATGTGTTGAAAATGGAATATGAGGCTTTGTCTCTATAATGAAAGTTTTATCATTTATAAAAATACAGTAATAGCAATTAAGTGGACCTGAATTGTCCATTGAGAAAGGCCTAATTCACACAAGAATTCTCAGTTTACTCTAGACAAAGATGTTTCCTTTTCTTGATTCAACCAAGTATCAAACTGGAATCTCACAGTATGACCACTGAAAACATCCTTGGAACAAACAGACCAGCTAGGACATTAGGGCAGCATGTAAAAACAAAAGAGATTGTCTGACTGAAGTACTTACATTTTAACAGCTTGGAGAACAAATTATTTTTTAAAAAATTAATGAAATATCAATAGTTTAACAGAAACATGAATATTCTGTCCCTATTATAAATTTAACATGAAGTCTAACAGATTTATACAAGTTTTTAAAATAAAGAAAATCAATAAATCACCAACAGCAAACAATATATATACATGTACATATCAGCTAAAGTTTCTTGAAAAATACTAGTTTTTTTATGGAAGCTGTTTTATAAAATATTTTAATCCTAGACCAAATATATTTAGGCTATAAAAGTTAAATGTTTCAGTAGCAGGGAGAGGAAAGAAAATATGAGAATAACACTTTCCCATTTTGTGCAAGTCTAAATTATTTTCATGGATACATAAACTACTTACTGGTAAAAGGAATTATACCTGAACATCAGAAACTTGATTTTTTTTTTCACTTTTTACTCCCCAAATAGCTATCCTTTACTCAGGTTGGCAACATATATATAACATAGTAAATAATATTTCCTGCCTACATGATTCCAATGTTTTTGAAAGATCTTAAGATCACATCTGTGATTCAAGGATTACTGATCAAATTGGCTCTTGGAAAGTCATTTTTAAAGACATCTTTATTGGAGTTTAACCTACAATAAATAACACACTTCCATTACTGTTTGGTAAGTTTAACACATGTAGACACTTCTTCAATCCAAAACAATAGGCCAAAGCTGTTGCAGTGTGTTGAATATATATTGATGATTGGTTTCCATGTAACAAATGCAGTATTACTGGTGTTAAACAATGTCGTTGTAATCTACAAAACCAACTGTATTAACTCTACCCAATCTAATCCCTATGGACTTCTAAAGGTATGGACTCTTTCTTCACTTCCCTATAGTACCAATGTACATAGTCCTATAAGTACTTTACTCTATTTTTAAACTGAAAATATGTGTAAACATCCTTAAGACACATATACACACACACACTCTGAGAATATATTTACTGTATATGGAGAATATATTTACTGTATATATTTTGTTAAATCACTTTGTCCTGCAAATTTAACTAATTATGATTTTATTTTACATTTTTCAAAATTTATATGCAATATTAAGAATTGTGAGGATGCCTAGATAAGCCATTTGAAGAATGACTCTAAAAGTGATATTGGTCAAAATTTGTCTTTTATTTGTGACGTACAGGGCTACGATAATTTATTCAGATTCCTTAAATCTCTAGGGGAAAATATGGAAGAAATTGAAAGTCACCTACATAATAATATTTACAGCATTATTTTTAGTTTACCAAATAACAGTGTTTCAAGCTCACACTACAACAATAACTTCAACTGTGTGCTATCATCTCATTATCATTTTTAAATTCATATTTCTCCCTTCCTATCTCTTGATTTGGATCTCATTTTCTGATCTCAACTCATCTACCATAAAAGGCCTGAGAGCTGCCTCCTGTTTAATTGAGTTTGACTCTCAGTTACTTGTTCTGCCAACTAAACACTTAAAATATTTTATTTTTATTGCAAAATGTTTCTTGTTGAGATAATATAAAGCATCCATATTCAAGTACAAAGTTTTTTTGTTTTAAATTGGTCTACAGAAAACATTCTGTCTGATCATAACCTAGAATGCAAATGTGGTTCTAAGCAATTGTACAATGTTCCTCATTCATATCTCTCTGTCCTTTGTGTGAGGTAGGTATTACAACCATTTTAAGTCTAGCATTGGAACTATCAATCAACAGATGTTTTCAGTATCGCATACTACTGAATACATTAGTTCTAAATGTATACAATGACCTGTACCCATCTATTGGCTTTTTCATCACTAATATGGTAAGTAATATTAAAATTAATATTAGATATAATATTATCTCTAATATTCAATATAAAATTAAAATGTTATTATATTATAATAATATTAAATAATGTTAAAATTTTAATAGTATTAAAATTTCCAGACATATATTGAAATTTTGTTCAGTTTACAGTACAGTACTATCTTCTACACATGCAACACACTTTATTTTGAGGTGTATACATTTTCCTATTATATTGTAAAGTAAAATCTTCACAAAAGGAAGAATTCTGTCTTCATTGATTTACTCTTTCACAAATCTTTAATAAATAACTCCAGAAATCTCTACAGATTATATATGATATAGTTGAATCTCTTGACAAAATAGAATTGCCATAAAAGTTTTCCTAAATGGAAACAACATCAAAACAACAGTCCACAAAATACAGCAGATAAAAGGACATTATTAAAAGTGTTCTCATCTTTATACAATTTGTGTAAAATACTTTTTTTATATAGTGAATCATTAATTCTCAGACCCCTTGAAATCACATGTAATAGTGGACTGTGGTTTCCACTACCTTGGTGTACCATCTACATGCCTTATCTCTATAATAAATTGTACTTTGTGTGCATTGTGTACACGAACACAGATATTAGTAGAACAAATGACTCTGCTTCTGATCTATTGACTTCACCAGACCTGTCCTTAAGATCAGGATTCATGCACGAGGAAACACTCCACTTTTTAAACATTTTTTTTCGTCTTTTCTGTTCAAAAAACAAATTTTAGGCACAAAATTAATCTTTATTAGGGATTTTATAAATAATTAAAAGTAAAAAATTATTCTATTTACTCAGTTACTTGGTTGCTCACCTCTCTTCTAAGGTTATATCTAAAGCTCTACAAGCACTGTGTACATAGTTACCTTACACAGGTAATTTAACCTCTGTAAGCTTCAATCTTCTCACTTGAATTCAGAGGATATATATCATCTTCGTATTGCCAAGATGGGCTAATACATTATGCATTAAGTAAATGCTTGTTACATGGATAAATTCATTTAATTTCTGCTGAAATTAATTTCTAAAGTGAAAAAAGAAAAAGTATATCAATTAAAATCACAAAGACTGTTTCACTATTATTATTCATGTTTACTTTTTCTCGTTGACATGAAGTTTCATAACGACTAGAACCTTTTCAAAGAAAGTGGTCAAGCAAAACAAAGATTTTTCTCAAGCTCTTCAAAATGTCTGAGAGACAGCAAGCAAACATAATAACCACCTATCCTGAATTACAACAGAAAATATAATAAAGATATTTAGTGGCATAATCATCACACTACAATTTATAAACACATAAAGATATAAATTGTTTCTGCGTGATTTCCTTTCCATTAATACTTTGATCTGATTCTGCTATAGACTCATCTTCAACCTTATCCTCTTTAATTTATGCATTTTAAAGTTTTTATGTTTAACTTCCTATCTCACATTTAAAAGTAATTTACTTGGAGATACATTATTGTAAAATGATGACAACAGAAAAGTCATCATCATTTGTTAAAAGGAGGGTTGAATAACTTACTCCAGAGAAACCTTCCACGTTTTCTTTTTAGGAGGTTATTTCTAAGAATCTGGTGCTACATTCTACAATAGAAAAAAATCAGTAGTAAGTTGCTATTATCAAGCAAAATAATTCACACTGAATTTCAAATTTAATAAGATAGCATGTATTCATTGTCAAGGATAAAAGAATGTTGATTTACATATTTCTGTGGATCATTACTGGTTTTTAGAATCCACATTAAAAAAAAACAACAACTTCAGTCTTTTCATAAACAGTGTTGTACTTCAAAATCTTTAAAACAATTCTATGTATGTTCAGGCATTCAGGGCCTTAATTAATTTTCTGTCTTACAGTCTTTCCAGTTGTTAATCAGATTTGGCATTTGCCTTATGTTTTGATGAGAAGTTTGCAGCTTTGATTAGAGAGAGAGATTTTAGACAAAAGTATATTTTCCCTTATCAAGGGTCATTAAGAAATAGGGCATCCAGCAAAAGGCAAGCTGGAACTCATTAGTTAGCTTAATAAAACACTTATGAGGAACACCATGTACTAAAAGAAAGAGTATATTTATATGGCCTTTTAAATAAACAAACCAAAGCCAAAAATTACAAGCAAAATGACATAAAGTAGATTTATTGAAAGGTAAAAGTTGAATAGCTAGAGAAACCACCTGGATGTCATTATCCTATATATTATAGAAATGTGTTTTTCTTCAATAGAGTAAACAAGGTCTTTATGACATTTATTTAATCCTATATCATATTTTATTTAACACAATGGTTAATATTTTGGTTTTGATTTTTACTTTTAAATATTTGAAATGATAACAATTCCTTAGATCATTAAACACAAATATTCATGAACCTCCCTATTATGCTAAGATTTTGCATCTCTTTCATATCTAGGACAGAACTTGAGAGCCACAACAAAAGAAAGTGGTATTAAATTTAAAGTTAATTCATCAGCAACGTCCCACACTCCTTTCACTCAAAAAGAAGTACATTAATAACCTTGAATTAGAACTGTTTATTAAGATGTGCTGAAGATTCTTAAAGTGGATAAAAATATACAGAGACTGAATGAAGCAAATGAAGTTACAGATTAATAATTCTAACACAAAACAATGACACATAAAATGACTCATGTTTTGTGCTCTAGAGAGGACTGTTTTTAAATAGATAGACTTCAGAATTGGAATGTGACTTGGTGTGAGAATTTTTAAACTCCTTGAAAATTCTCTCTGAAAAAATGATGATGATAACAATGGTGATACTTTGTGTGTGATGTCTGAATGAGTGGGAAATCCTATCACCAAGTCAAGAGTATATGTTCAGTTAATGTGAGTTACTCATCAATAAAGCAGATTATTCCTTTAACAAAAGTCAGCTGATACTGGAGAAGCCATTTCAGTTACCTTATGGAGTTTCAGTATCTTTGTGAAAGACACACAAAGATGATCACTTGCCAGACAGTGTGTAGATGGTGGAGAGGGATCAAGCTCTCAACATTAAGAGGGTTTCACACTGGGAGTAGAATTAGGCAACTTCCATAAAGAATGTATTTCCAACTAAATCAGTATTTTCTAACTAAATTACTTTTTTTTTTTTTTTCAATTTTAGAGATGCATTCTCATGAGAAAAAACAAAAATACTTTGGTCCCAAATTGTGATAAAGTACATAGTTAAGATTCCTAGTGTTTTTACAGAATTACTCTGCCTTTGGCAATATAAAATGCATGAATATTTAATTCATTAATACCAATCCTAAAAATGATGGTGAAGAAACAGTCATCTCTAATCATTCACACATTCAAATTATCCTTTGTTAAAAATGCAACAGATTTTATTTCTACTTTATCCGTAGTTTTGACTGACTGAGAGTGACTTGAAGTTCACACTGCTGCTCTGGTTCAGATATTCTCAGTATTCATGGAAAGCCTGAGTGTATGTATAGAAATACCTGGCACCAAGCCAACAGTATATTTTCAATAAATGCCAGCTTATCATATTAAGAAAGTAGCTTCATTCTCCACTCTCTCAGTTTCCATTGTCCACTCAACAACCATCTAGAAGAGGAAATGGAGATAACTTTGCAGAAAAGGTTCACATTTAAATAAAGGAGTCCTTGCTCTGCTCTGCCCATTAGCCCCATATCTGTCTTTCATTCATTCAACCAACCAAACAAGAAACATTCACTGAAGATACCGTTCATACTAGGTGCCGCAGCAGATTTTCATTCGAGGGAATGGAATGACACAAAAAATATTTACAGAACCAAACCAAACAAAATTCAAGAAAAAAGAAAAAGAGCACATCTACCATTCCAGCAAAGACTTCAGAGGTTAGTGAGGATACACACATATTAAAATGGTAGTACCCTTTGATAATGTCTAAAATAAGAATAAAAATGCAATCCTGTGGTAAAACAGAGGCAAAGACCAACTTTGTAACAATAACTGCCTGTCTAATTGATCAATGCTTCTTAAGATGGATAGCATTTCTGTTCTTAAAAGAGGTGTACTACTAGTATGATAGCAGCAATTGTCAAGGGTTTGGGGATCCAGTGGTTAAACAGTCTACTCATTGTGCTGCATTTCACAGTTTTCTATGCTATTGAGTTTATTTACCTCTATATGGTGGAAATAGTTTAAAAGGGTGTGTTACTGCATATCTCTCCCCTCTTTCAAATTCAGTGAACTCATATTGAAAATGTGCAATCTGTCATAAGAATAGTTATATCCCAGCACTGCAATTCAGGTTTGCAACAGTGCACATGCACACCTGGGTGTTCCTGTGTGTATTTTAAGCAGTTACTTGTTAAATATTTTCCAGTATATCATTAAAAGTACTCAAAGCAACAATTGTTTCACAATGATATCAGTAGCAAAAAAAAAAAAAAAAGAATGTTAAAGGTAGTTGGTTTCTACGCTTGAAGATGTTTTAAATATTAAGAATATTTTCTCCAGTTCCATTTTTAACTTTCAGATAGGAGGCCATCAGACCTACATTAATCACTGAATTCTGGGAGATAATTTATGCATTGGTTTACATTATCCAGAATGGAAACTCATTATGCTTGAAATACTTAAAAATCACATTACTTTCAACGTCTTTCAGATTGTCAGAGCAGTTAGAGAAGCAGGGTCCAACAAAAATGTTAACTGGAATTTCAAGCACATATAGGTGAACACAAGAACACATGGGGAGTAATTCTATTAAAGTCCCATCTTTTCCTATAGTTGAAGCCCCTTCTCTCCCTAAAAAACTCAATCTCTCCATCAGCTATCTTTCTTCACCACCCCCCATAACCCATCCTTCCACCCAGAGCATTCCAGACTAATCACAAACAGCCTCGCCTTGCTGCCCACAGCCCCAGACAGTCTGTTCTGATGTCCCAGGCACAAAATCCTTCACTATGATGGCTTTTATCTCAAGAATCCTGCCCTTTGAGCAACTTCCAAACATACTCTTGGGGCTTGAAGAAGGCTCTGGACAACCACATATTAATAATGTTTGGCTGATAGAATAATACAAACTTTGACGTATTTACATTTTTAAAAATATGAGAGCTTATGAATAACATTGCATGCATTCTGATTTGGAATGAAATATGCTATGATTTCTTCTGTAATACAGAAAAAAACCCAGATAAGACCACATACAAAGGAAGGATAACAAATCATTACATTATTGAGGATGTTATGTAGTATAATTATCATCTAGAAATAGGAGCAATTTATGAGTGATAAAGAGAAAAAAAAACCACCCTGCATGAAAATTTGAGGTAATTAGAGATAAAATGTTTTAATAGACAAGAAAGAACAAAGCATAAGAAATAATGTTCAACATCAAAATTTGATCATGAAACCCTTTTTTTTCCCATTCAGGATATTTCCTTCGAATCTTTAACCAATAATGATACATGTGTAACTTTTCAACAGAAAATATATCTTCAGTTACTGTATCAAACTCAATGACAATCTTTTAAAAACTCCTTATACATTTATTTGAGAGGTTTATCCAATTGGGAGTCATTGCTTATTCTGTTAATAGGCAGAATCCATAATTTGTCTTTTATTATTATACTTTGCTTTATGGAAAGCTGTTTAGTAAAATAAAAGCAAAATGATGACAACAAAAATCTTTACATTTAAGCTATTATCTTTACATGAATAAAAATTAATTTTACTGAAATCTAAATAAATATATAGATTAAAATTATGACTCTATTAATACCCAAAACTGAAGGAAATACTACTTGAAGGAAAGGTAATAATTATCCTTTTATTTCCCATTGTTGAGAATTACTTTTCCTACTACTTTTTGAGAAAAAAATCAATTAAGATTTATTCATTCATACACACATGATATATTTACTTAACTTGCAAATATTTAAAATCCTAACTTTTGATTGGACAGAAGAACATTATTGGTCAATATTCATTTTTCAAAATTTAAACTTGCTAGTTTAATTTTCATTAAAAATTCATACTAATTCTTACCCTCAGCATTGTACATGGTTTTCAATGTGATGAAAAAGTATTTAAAAACAACGAAAGATTTAAACACAATGAACCCCTCTAAACCAACACTCTCGGAACCTGTAGATAATAGAAAAGTTTATTAAAGTGGCAATTCATTTTATTATTATACATGATCACATTACTCTTTGCAAAATTATCTTTAACAAATAAAAATTATGTTTATTACTGGTCTTTTATATAGAGATAAGTTCTCTTCTTTAGGACAAATGTTCACTGAATGATTGAATTGTCTTTGCATAAACCACATCCATAATAATCATCTGTGTATCTCTCACTCTGTCTTTCTCAATCTTTTCTGGCATACCTTATGTCAGTTATTTGTATCTTTTGGATTATCAAAACACCTTCAAGGTATGTGTACTACTATGGAAAGATAATCTCAGAGCTACAGAAATAAGTGTAATGAGACACAGGGAGCAATGCAGGTGGTTAACATTTCCCAAACAAGAGCTATAGGATTAAATGATTTCACATATGGCAGTTATTGAATAGTAACATATATCTTTTCATGAATATATATATATATATATATATATGGTTTTGTTGTTTGAGACAGGGTCTCATCGTGTTTCTCAGGTTTTAATTTCACTTTCTTTAAAAATAGCAAAAATTAAAGTATTAAAAATTCTTAATTGAGTGAAAGTCCCTCTTAGATATTTACTAATTGTTTTTCTAATCCATACCTAACCCAATAAAATTCTTTTAGTATTATACCTTTATTGGATTGTTTTGAAACTTGAGTTTTCATATTTTTAGAAAAATCTTCAGTTTCTCTTTTCCCTTTATTCTTGATGTTTTGTGTGTCATTAAATTAAGCACTTGTATATCAAAGCACAGGACCGAATGAGGGGAGCAAATAGCCAACTTTGGAAAGTGAAGCATTGAGGGGTGGTTAGGTGGCAATGACCCTGTCCTATGGACCTGAGCTGGAACCTTTTCCAGAGGGGGTGAGAAGACCTGGTAAAACTTCTAAGGGGCTGAAACTGAAACTTGAGAGGAAGAAGAAGACATCCAGGAGTCCAACTCTCATCCCCATATCTCCTTGAAATCCCTGGAACACTCAACTTTCCAGTCTTACTGCCATTACTCTAGCCCAGTACTCACTTTCCTGCTCCTGGCCTACCCCAGAGCCTTCTGTAAGTGTCTCTTCCTGTTTCCTTCACACCCTTCTCTTATGTCCTAATATATCGTAAAGTTAATACTCTCTTACGGAATCTTCAGGATTATGTTACCCTTGAATTTAAAACCTAAAGTAGTGTTTTACTGATTTTTGAATAAAAGCCAAATAATTAAAAAAAAAAAAAAAAAAAAAAAACCTTGGAATGGAACCACCATTTGACTCAGTTATCCCACTCCTCAGTATATATACCCAAAGGACTTAAATTTAACATACTACAATGATGAACCCATATCAATGTTTATAGCAGCTCTATGGAACCAACTTAGGTGCCCCTCAACAGATGAATGGATAAAATAATATTGTACTTATACACAATAAAATGTTACTTAACCTTAAAGAAGAATGAAATTATGGCATTTGCCAGTAAATGGATGGAACTGGAGACTATCCTGCTAAGTGAAATAAGCCAGTCACCAAAAAGCAAAGGCTGAATGTTCTCTCTGACATGTGTATGCTAACACACAATAAGTTGTAGTGGGGAGAATAGAAATTCACTGGATTGGACAAAGGGGATTAAAGGGAAGGGAGGGGAAATTGGAAAAGGAAAAACAGTAGAATTAATTGGACATTACTTTTCCATGTTCATATATGAATACACGACTAGTGTAACTCCACGTCATGTGTAAGAATGGGATCTCAAGTTATCTCCATGTATATATAATGGTCAGAACACACTCTTTTGTCATGTATATCTAAACAGAATTTTTTAAAAAGACATCTTGTAGTTCTCCCTGCCTCAGTGTCCCCATAATGCCATGATTACGCTATCCTCTGTTGCCTTGTGTTTTAGGTTTTCCCCCTCATCATCATGTTTTCAAACATAATTTCTCTCATTTTGGAAAACACTTCTGGACATTTTATTCAGTTTCTCCACTCTGATTTCCATCTGTATACAATTATTTATTTATCTGGAGTCAGCTCATAGGTATTTCCTTACCTCCTGGAGCAGGTTGTTTGGGTAATTTTGTGTTCATAAAGAAACCCCTTCTATGCCACTATCCCCCTGGAATTGCCCTTTTATCATTTGCTGCTCTAGCTATGCTCCACACAGAATACCTAAGCATTTATAATCAATCAAAGAAAACTGATGAGTAGTGAATGAGTAAAACGAATTAGTGCTCTTTTAAAAATCATAGTTAAATTAGAAACCTTGGTGCATGCTCACAGTTACTCAGGAGGCTGAGGCAGGATTGGCAAATTCTAGGCTAGACTGGGTAGCTTAGCAAGACCTTGTTTCAAAACAAAAAGATGAAATAGAACTGGCAATATAGCTCAGAGGTAGAGTAGCACTGCTTTCAACATCCACTACCACAAAAAACTTAAAATCACAGTTTGGCACACTTGTAATTCCATTTACTCAGGAGGCTGAGGGTGGAATGCACCAAGTTCAAGACCACCTTGAGAAACATGATGAGACCCTGTCTCAAACAACAAAATCACACATACACACAAAAAAAAGACTAAAATAAATATTATAGTTACTATTCAATAACTGCCATATGTGAAATCATTTAATCCATACCTCTTGTTTGGGAAATGTTAATCACCTGCATTGCTCTCTGTCTCTCATTACAGTAAACTATCTTGTTGCAGTTATTTCTATAGCTGTGAGGTTATCTTTCCATAGTAGTACACATACCTTGAAGGTATCTTGATAGTCCAAAAGATACAAATAACTGACACAAGGTATGCCAGAAAAGATTGAGAAAGACAGAGTGAGAGATACACTGATAGACAAAAACATCCAGCAACTTCCTAGATGCCCATCTTCCAAGAAAAATCAGGAAAGAACAGGTATGGATGAACAGCAGGAAGTATTGTAATGTAAGATGCAATAAAAATCTTCATTTGCCTTACAAAACTTCAGGAAAATCCCATGAACTCCGTGATTCAAACTTCATGTGCAATTTTTTGACAGTATCAGTGTTTTGAGCTGTTTTATTTTAAACTGATGAAAGGACCTGGGATATCACTGCCTTGCAGGGCCAGGTGAACAACAGAAGTGCCTATTTACCCAGGTAATTATTACATCAGCATATGGGAAGATCTTTCTCATTTTCTTCTCTTTTTTGTGTGAAAGATTTTCTGTTATGAAAACGAAACTAAGGGTTGAGAGTATAGAAGACAAAGGAAAGGTCCCTACGGGACTTTTTCTCTCTGGCCCAAGATTTGACCTTAGGTAATAAGGAACTTGATAAAGTGTGGCATGGGGTAGTACTTGATTCCAATTAGCTTATGCTGATGACAATAGACTAGGGATTTGTGGTGAAAAATCTAGTTGAGCAATTTGACTAAAGTAGCCTTTCTGTATCTCCTCTGTCACATTGCTTAGGCAAAACAAACTGGCTACATGAAATCTTTTGGCCAAGGCAAGGGAAATTTGACATCTGGTACAATCAGCAAAATAAAACTTCAACTTCTGAAAACAGTAGATTTTAGGTACTCCATATGTATTTTGTTTTGAGGATTTTTAAATAATCTTATTCCTGTTGTGTTGCTTTGTGGCAAATTATTTTAAACATCTGCAGTGCAGAAAGATCGTTTCCTTTGGGTGCAATTTGGGGATTGTGTGAATAAGGTAGATGAAGATAAAAGTCTGTTACTCTTCTCAGCATGATTCCCAAGGATTAACATTGGTGTGTTACTCTCTAGGGAGTGAAAACTAGTCAAGAAGTTCCCAGATCTCTGTTGGCCAGAAAATATGTTCATGTATGTGGACAGCTAGGTTTCAATTTTATTTCTCCCTCCTTATATTGGTTTTCTTATTCTAGTTTTGTTTTGTTTTCACATTTGGAATTTTCACTTTAAGGACAGCAACTTGACAGAGTAGTGTTATTTAGAAAAACATTCCATATGAAGGAGCTGGTGGTCCACATCATGAACTCCATATTACTATCTCACTACATGTGGGATTCTCTGAAACCTGGCAATCTGAAATTAATGAATGGTATTGAAATATAGCACTCATTTGCATTAGAAAAACTAAATTCCTATTCCACAGATGACATTTTAGATTACATAGATATTGAATATTGTAACCAAGAGCTAGAAAAAAAGACTTTTTTATTTAATTCAAGAGATTAAAATCATTAAGCAGAAATGTTACTTGTTAACAATGAAGACAAAATTAAACTCATAGACAATTATTACCTTCTAATTTTATTTGAAGACTTACTATGTCTATGTCACTTTAAAATAATGTCAACAAATAATAATTTTGTGATCAATTTCAAGGTGGAATTTTGGGGAAGAAAAGAATACTTGAATTTTATTCAACAACTAATGAATATTCAGGGTAAAATATTAAGCAATTAGTTCAATTATGAAAATAAATGTTGAAGGCAAGAAGGAACCATTAAAATGGGTATGAAATGTAAAGAAATACCTTTCTCATATAATCACTCTCATTAGTTCCTGGGCATGGTCACTCTAAGTTTATGTTTTCAAAATATATAACACAATGGACTGAGTTTTGCATATATTAATTTGATAGACTCTCTGGAATGTATTTCAGCCTTTAACAGTGTGGTTTGTTACACATCATATAGTGTTTCCCAAATCCACACAAATCCTGTCTCATGGCAAATGCAAAGTGAAGCTCCTCAAAAGAGTTTCAACATTTTTTTCTACAGAAAAAGCCTTGAAATCCACATCCTTTACAACTCAACGTTAGACTTGAATTAGTCCCACAGTCTACCAAGTAACCACTTAAGAAAGCAATACTGATCTTCTCCTTGTCATAGTTAAAATTCTTTAATGACCTCACTTTGTACTGGGAATAAAGGACAAAGTTCTTCATGTGGTCACCATGCTGTGATTTATTGTCCCCATCTCACCTGGCTTATTGCACTCTCTCCTGCCTTCTCAGCTCTGGCTTTCACCAAATTCCAGAACCCTCCCTGCTCCTTCTGTTCTAAGAACCTTCACACTAGCTCCCTCCCCTGTGGATTCCTTCCCCTTTTGCTGCCTCACACTTTCCACTCCTCAACAAACTGGCAAAAGTTCTTTCCTCATAGAACAGTCAGTAGCATGGAGATTATATCAAATTCTCCTGTACCTTCCCTTTGCCTTCCAGAGAACATATGATGAGTCATGAGGTCAATAAATGTTTTTAAATGTCAGTTTCTCCAGCAGAACTCAAACCAGGGGGAGCAGCAGCCAAACTTCCTTCTCTAGGCTCAGTGGCTATAATAGATCTGGCACATGCTAGCTGTTTTACAAATGCTTTGAATAATGACCTTTTTTGTTTTTTTAATGACTGTGGCTTTTTTATAATTTAGAATTGGCTTAATCTTTTGCATAGATTCCCATACATATACAGTATATTTATGAATTTATAATTATTTGTTTTTCCATAAAGAACATAAAATGTCACTTTTCTCTGTGAACTTTTTATTTTCTTTTCCCTCTACTTACAATTTCAGACTACTTTAACATTTGAACCTAAAAACAATTACTACCGATAGAAAATATTCATGAAATGATGATACAATACATCTATCTTGGGTAATTCTCCAAATATTTATTCACCCAAACTTTGCTTCAAAAATATTTTTCATCAAAGCTATCACTATGAATCAGCAGTTAGCCAGTCACTATTTGCCTCCTACAATTTGGTAATTATTTGTATTTAAAGTTCAAGTTCAATGGTTTTTCTACATTTTCATATCTATTCAGAACATGCATATATTGTAATACAAAGAAATAAGGTCACAATTTTAGAAAAAGGCTGCAGAGAGGATAGAAAAATATGATCTTATTATGAACACTTTTGTAAAACAATTGAGAAAACCTGTCTTTTTCTAAGACATAGAAAATCTGCAGATAAAGTATAGGTTTGATTTTCTTACTAATTTAGTTTCATGACACTTTGCACAAATGGCTTTACAGGTGGCCATCAAATGAAGCCTGCGTGAAATGAGATCTAATGCAACAATTAAAACCACATTTCTGATTTCCTACAAGGTAGAGCTTTTCCATGGGGCCAAACTTTTGGCAAAAATACTTGCGTCTTTCTGCTGCATCATTGATGGATACAAATAAATACAGAATTGAGTAATATGATGACAAAACACATTCATCAATATTGCTCAGTTTCTAATCTTAGAATATATAGTACTGAAAAAAATTGGTCTAAATCAAATGTGTGAAAATTAAAAGCAAATAAAAAATGGGAAATGATGCATATGGTTATTTAGGAGAAATTTAAAATTATATTAGCGACAGCCAATATATGTAATCAATCAATAGATGAACGGATAAAGAAGATGTGGTAGCTATGATATATATTATATATTGTATGTTTTATTTAAATAGAAAATGGAATATTATTCAGGCTTTAAAAGGAAGGAAATTTTGTCATTTATGACAAGATGGATGAACTGGCTTTATGCTAAGCAAAATAAAATTCAGAAAGACAAATACTCTCTTACATTTGCAATCTAAAAAATTCAAAGTTATGTTAACAGAGTATAGATAGTGGCTACTAGGGGCTGGAGGGTAGGTAGGGTGGGGAGTGATACACTGATGTTGTTCAAAGGATACTAAGTTTCATTCAAACAGGAGGAATAACTTCTGAAGATCTACTGTACAGTGTGGTGACCACAGTTAATTATAATGCATTAGATACTTGCAAATTGCACACAGAATAGATGTTAGATATTCTCACTACAAAAATAATTTTTAAAGATAATTATGCAAGGTAAATACATTAATTAGCTTGATGATATTAATTTCACAATGCACACATATATCAAAACATTATACTGTATACTGTAAAAATACACAATTTTTCTTTGTTAAGTATTCCTCAATAAAACAAGGGAAAATAAATTTCATCAAAATATGTAAAAATGATGTTTACAGATGTTTACATTTCTTAGTTATTAATCAACCAATTAGCTAAATAAATAAGCCAAACCAAAGCAGTAGCCTGAATTAGCAGTGCCAAAAACCATACTAAGTAATTTTTTTATATGAAAACAGACTTAAATTACTTGATTCTTATAACACTATGAATAAGAATCCATATGTGTAATTAAACATACACATTAAGTCATGCATTCTCCTAGTCAAATGTCTAAAATAACCCTTGAGAAATCATATAATTATGTCCTATTTGAGGTCTGAGTTGATCTTCTACTCATAGATTCCTAGTGAAAGAAATATATAATTTTTGCCTCTGTCATTGCAGTGTACTGCAGCTCTTACAATAAGAAAATTGCACATTTTACCTTCAATTACCTTTTCCCATTATATAAAGAAAATATACCGATACAAGATACACAATAGAGTCTATATTCACTCCATTCTGCTGCAGATAATATCTTGTTTTCAACAGCTATTCTTTTTTAAAAAAAAGCTAGTGTTGCTTTTGTTTTTCATTTCATGAATGTGCTCAATATTTGCATAATGAATTCCTCTCAAAAGATGAGAGAATGAATGAGGAATAAATAAATTGCAACCTCCCTGCATAATGACTCTACCTTTAAAGATGGATCACACATGGCCATGCCTGAATGCATCCAATATATCAATATTTATTAAGCAGACAGAAAGTCAATTGAACCATAACTTGCTTTGTGCTAAGAAAAAAGAAACACAGAAAAAGATATGGGAAGATTATTAAAAAGAAACTTAAGAACCCTACTCAAGTCAATACCAGAAGCTCCTATTGAATCTCTTTTTTTCCTACATCTTTATGCAATTGAATAAACCATATACACAGGGTATTAGAAAAAGATAACTAAATATGAAATGGCCATGCTCTGTCACAAAACCTCATTGGGTTTTTAAAACAAGGATTTTCAATAACCATTTATAAAACTCTTCTTTTACATTCACATACATTGTAGGAGAGTTATTATTTTGTCATTATAGGTAAATATTTGTTTCCCCCACCTGGACTGAATTCCTTGAGAACAAGGTCAAGCTTCTCATGTATTTTAAGTTGTGGGGGGAAAAAAAGGTTTAATAATTGTGCACTAGTGGGTGATGGACAACTGATGCAGCATATTTGAAAGGCATCATATGTATAAATCATGTATATGTTATATATGTGAATGATATACAGAAACACACACACCAAAAATATGGCAGTTCTAAGTATGACCTTATTCTTTTTCTTGATTATAAAAATAGTTCTATTTGTAGAAGATCCTGTGTATCAGGCACAGTGTAAACTCTTTCCTACATAACTCTGCCAAATGCTATGGGTTGGGTTTTATTATTTTCACGTTACAAAAAGGGAAAATGAGGTTTGAAATCTTAGATTATTTTGTCCTACAATATGAAAGGAGTAACTCCAGGTATAGAACAAAAGATTTTTGTGTTTTGTTTGTTTTTGTTTTCCTGATTCCACAGACCAGGCTTTTAATTACTATACTATATTTCTTGAACCACACTGTGATAACTTTGGAAAAGATCGATCTGAATATGTGAATGAGTGAGAGATTTAATATTTAATGTAAATTCTCTACCATCAATTTTTGACAATCAAAATTGTAGTTCCATAAATAGAAAAGCAAATTCTTCCTGGAATCCTATTGATTCAAAATCTAAAGTTATATGGCTAAATACAGCATGGTTTTCTGGATTGGATCTTGGGAAAAAAGACACTTGTAAGAAAGGATAAGATTCAAATTAAATTTGGAGTTTGCTTAACAATAATGTGCCCATGTTAATCTCTTGGTTTAAACAAATTTACCATATTTATCTAATGTCTTAACATTAGGAGAGACAGGATGAAGGAAATATGGTAATGCCCTGTTCTGTCTATGTAAACTTTAAACTTATTCCAAAATGAAAATTTACTTAAAAAACTTGTAGCACCAACCAGAGGTATGAAAAATTGTGCTCTATATGCGTAATAAGAATTATAATGCATTCTGCTGTCACATATAAATTTTAAAAAATAATTTAAAAAATTGTAGCACCATACATATTTAAGATATGTATCTGTGTGTATTAAACATGAATGTGACAAAATTTGAAAATATTTATCTCTAGATAGTGAGAAGAAGGCCAAGCTCTTTAATCTCTTACTGCTATGTGTTCTAAATCTGTTTCTTGGAAATAAATTGTTTGGGTTTAATATTTTAGTCTTTCTGGGTGTCTTTGTATTTCCTTTCTGTGTTTTCTACCTGGTTCAGTATTCAGAGATTTATGACAAAGTAGATGAGAGTAAAGTATCTTCAATCCTTCATGATCAAGTTTGATCTCAAAGGAAATTTCTTGGGCTAACACCAAATGCTAAAATCTCAGAGAAGAATAACAAGCTTTCAAATAATGAAAAAAAAAAAATATATATATATATATTGTAAGTGTATGGTTGTATTTAAACAGAAAAAAATTGCTAAACGTTTTCTTCGGGTTGTTAAATATTTACAAAACTTTCAATCTTCTGTAGAATTTGATTTAGTTGAAAATTCAGGTGTATAATCTTAATTTAAGAATCTACTTGTAATCTTAAAAAGGAGATAACTTTATTTTAAAAAGAACACACATTTTTCCAACAATTATCACTTTTTAGCATGAATGTCTTATCTACAGAGAGGTAGTTTAAGGAGCTGAGAAAATATTCAAAATTTCACCTTTCTATAAAAAAAAAATCAAACTTTAAAAAGAGGCAAAGTAGTTAAACAATAGACATTTTCTATGTGTTGTGATTCTTATTCTATTGATTCTGGCTTTTGTGCCCTATCAAAAGATCTTTCTTTAAAAAAAAAAACATTTTTAATTATGGTTTTCTGAATTAATTGGTTCTAGGGACTCTGAACAATTGAGCTCAAATATAGAAGAATAATGCTGCCACAGGTTGAAGGTGAGATGGGGACAGTGACAAAGAATTTTTAAATCAGTAGATGAATGGGTAACAAAAATGTGGTATATAAACACAATAGAATACTATTCAGCATTAAAAGAGAATAAAATCATGGCATTTGCAGGTAAATGGGTGGAGTTGGAGAATATGATGCTAAATGAAGTTAGCCAATCCCCAAAAAACAAATGCTAAATGTTTCTCTGATATAAGGAGGCTGATTCATAGTGGGGTTGAAGCGGGTGGAGCATGAGAGGATTAGACTAACTCTAGATAGAGCAAATGGGAGGGAGGGAAAGGAAGGGGCTTGGGGGTAAGAAAGATGGTGGAATGAGATGGACATCATTACCCTAAGTACATGTATGAAGACACAAATGGTGTGACTCTACTTTGTGTACAGCCAGAGATATGAAAAATCGTGCTCTATGTGTGTAACATGAATTGTAATGCATTCTGCTGTCATACATAACAAATTAGAATAACAAAATTAAAACTGTATTGTATAAACACAACTTTTTCCTTAAAAAATATGCATCACTTTCTATATTAAATTTGACTTCTGTATTAGGCATTTCCCACTTGTTGAAAGATAATAGAACCATTTACTAATACATTATCTGTGTAGTTTAATGGTTTAACATTTACATCAAAATTTCATAGCTTTTCATCAGATTGCAAAAAAATTGATAAATGATCATTTTGAAAACATCAAAAAATACAGGATAATGAAGTATAATGAAGAAAGTAAAGTGAGCTCAAAATAATAGCATTTAAAACTTACAATAGGTTAAAAACATCTTTTCAGCTGTACTCTTACTCTTAGTCATACACTATTGTCTGAGAGTGTGTATGTTTGTGTGTGTGTCCATTGCTCTACACACTCTATGAATTCAGATATTCTCACTCTACAATGTATTGTAGTAACTCTTTATGTCAGTTGATATAAATGTGTCTCATTAACATCAATGTTTGCACTTTATAACTTTTTATTAATTTATTTTAATAAAATTTATCAAACATCAAAAAAAATTTAAATTGATTAAAAGACCCTCTGGGTCAACATTCACCTTATGCTCTCTGTATGGCTCAAGGACTGAGAGTGGCAGGATCTGGGTGGAATTAGCTCTAACAGAAGTGAAGAGATTCATCTGGCTGGAGCAGAGAATCTCCACTAATCTTTCTCTAACATGAAGGCTCCTCTTGTCACCAAATAAATTTGCTCACCTCTGAGGATACTTCAAACTCTCCCTTTCCAGTTTAACAGTTTACTGTGTACCTACTTAGTTATCCTCTTTCTGCTATTTCTTTCCTTCTTATTCTGTTAAAATTTTCAAAATCCTGGTCCATCTTCACTTTGCAGATTACATTGCTCAATACTCAATCTATGACCCCTAGGTCTCCCTGGGAAAAAAGGGAGGGATACAAATTCCACTTCATACCTGTTTAGATTTTCACACAAGATTTCATTTAAAAAAATTAACTTTCACTTTGGAAACAAAACATATCTAAAGCTCAAAAGCATTGGTCTATTCACACTTCATTTAATTTCTTAGTGCTCATTTACTTTCCAATCTCACCACTCCATTGAAACAATCCCTTAAGAGACACAGCTGGACTTAATGGATGCAGCCAGCTCATTTGCTCTTCTCAGTCCACATACTTTCCCATTCTTCTGTATCACTTTAAATAACTGACAGTTCCTCCTTTAAAACAAACAAACAAACAAAAAAAACTACTTCACTTCTCCCTTCCTGGGCAATCTACTGTCCTAGTTTCCCTCTTGCCCTGAATTCTTCACTGAATCCCATTTTTCAAGCCACTATTCATAGTCAAAGCAATTCATGGCAGGAAAAAAATCATCAACTTGGAATCTAAAGACTTGGAACTAAATTGTCTTGGACATAATAAATGCTTAATAAGTAATTATGAAAAAGGGAAATAGTAATATTATGAGTGAACATATCCTGAATCCATAATAATAGTAATATTATGAATGAACATAAGTTTAAAATGATGCACTTATTTGCTTTAGAATAATTTTCATGATGTTCCTTGAACTAAAAAATTAGTATTTGAAAATTTGGATGATCTAGTTTTATAATACATAGTATTTCCATAATAACAATACTGTGTGAAAGAAAAAAATATTGAAATAGCCAGTTGATCTAGTCAGAAAAATGTCCTGCAGGTAGATGCTAAGGGACAACTATTTCACTTTTCAATGTAAACTAAAAAATACCATTTGGTCAACTGAATGTTTTAATGTCAGGAGAGTTTTTTGGATTTTATCTGAATCTATATATTTTATATATATTTTTAAGTAAAAAAAAATACATACTTGATTAGATAAATGCATATGATGTATGAATTTTGATAATTCTCAACTACCTTTTGAACACCTTTTTAAACATCATTAACCTCTGCTTTGAAGGGATGGTGACATGCATTGTCCTGTGCTTCAGTGAATGTACCTTTAATGGCTGATACTGATGATAACAGCACTTTCTCAGTATGAAGAGCCAAACATGAGCAATGACCAAAGTATTCTAATAACATCATTTAACATATTTTAACATCTTTGAAAGTAAACAATATTCTGTTCATATTTATTTATTTGAGATAATGGTGAGGACTATATTATTTTGCATCTTTTATAAAAGGCAGCAAAATGATTTAACATAGATCTTGACTATGAAACCATGATCCATTTCTCACAATTATCCCATTAATTTCAATATAACAACAGTTGGGGAAATATATCAAAATCTAAAAGGAAACAAAGTTTCCAATTTTACCAAGTAACAATACAAATTTATGATTTTTCTGAGAATGAATTTTAAATGAATACGGGCATGTGTGGAAGATCTTCCAGAAAAATTACCACCAGTCACTCAAAGGAAGCATTTGAGGGACTAATCATCTTCACAATAATAAAGAGAATCACAATAAAGATCATCTATCTATTTATCATTTCCCCAAAATGAGGTTCCAAGGAACAATATAAGTTAAAAGTAAATGGTCACATCAAACCTTTGCATTGAATTCTTAGAGACTTCAGTATCTGAAAACTGTGAGTGAATAATACAAAATATGGTTTTTACCATAAACAGATAACAAGAGGCCAGGAAAATTACACTTCGTGGATGAATATTCACCATATTTCAAAAGTAAATAATAATGTGTATAAGTTGATAGAAGGACATCATGTATAGAAAGAAATCATAGCATGTTCAGGGTCTTTTTCTACTAGTGTGAAATTGTTTATTTATGTGCTCATCCTCTTACTTTGTGTATAACAAATACTGAGGGACCAGCGCTTATGAACTTCTATGGTCCCAGAACTTACTACACAGTGCCACCAAGTAGACACCAAGTGCATAATGAATGAATGAGTATATTAATATACCAATGCTACTGGCAATCACTTCCTAATCATTTGTTTTCTGGGCTTTGATTCTCTGTGCACAATGACCTTGGTAGAGATTCAGGTCTTTGTAGACTAGCTACTTTGGTTTTGTGTCTGGCAATGCTGCCTGGTCAGTACCAAATCCTTGAGACCCACCATTGGGTGTTACTTTGCTTATAAACTAAGCCTTAGTCTCTATACTCCTGCCTTGTTTCTTGTCTCTGAAGTCCTGTTTCTTTAGTACAATTCTACCTGGCCATCTAGATCTATTTTTCTTAAATTTTGATTATTATTTCCAATAACCTTTTACATGCTGACCTATTTTGAATCTTAACTTTTGTTTTTCCTACCCCACAGGCTTGAGATTGTTAGATTTTGAGTTTGGTATATTTCAAACTAGGTATTTTTCACCTGCCTTTAACTTCTGAACACTAAGCCTTATTGGTTATAATAAACTTAGTAATTTCTCTAACAGGTTCAATGCTCAGGAATCCTTTGGACCACACTGAGACTCTGGCATGGTACTTTGGGTCTCTCTTACAAGCAAGGACTATCCAACTTGAGTCTAAGCACTATTAGCTCCCACACCTCTACTCCATACTGAATTTACCTGTACTATTTTGACAAGACCTGTTTCAAAGCTGTAAGAAAGGAACCCGTGAGAAAAAATAATAATAAAATATTAAAGAATAAAAAGAGAAAATACAGGAGCTGGTTATGAAAAAAAAAGATACAACTTAATTCTAGACCATAAGTGGAAAAGTTATTTGGATAACAGAAATGATGGTTTTCAAAATGCGGGAAAAGCAGAAGAATGGGTAAGGATATTAAAAAGTTTAGATCTTCTCTTCACTCCTTTGGTCCTCTTACAAGAATAATAGGAGAAAGACTTTATTTCAAGAGAGAAAATTGAAAATGTTGAAAATTAGATGCTAAGGAAATAGAGAATGTGTTTGAAAAATTGCTGTCATTCCCCAGGGAATAAAAATGCTATGAATTTAGGAAAACAAAGGATATTAGTCCAGGTGATGCTGCACAGCAAAAATATGCAATTGGTCAAACCTCATTATCATTAAATGCTAAGAAGAGTTCCTACCCACCAACAGAAATGGATCATGAATCATGATTAAACTTAATAGAATTTCTCATATGCTACTTTAATAATTTCTAAATAAAGGAATCGTAAAAAACAGAACATTTTAATAAAATAGTAGAACTAAAATAAATGCAACACTCAGTTTAAAAGTCAATTCTTTTCATGTCTGGTTTGATACATTCTTTCCTTTAAAGCAAACTACAATAACAAAATGGAGTTTCCATTTGCATTGGGTAATGTCCAAGGGCACCATTCAAATTCACAATTTTCACTCTAATAATTATACTAAGATCATTTAATTCATGCATAGAAGCTCTTAACAAATCTGTGTTAACAATTGTGGTCCTTTCTTTTCTCGAATGATATTATCTTACCTAACTGTCCTCAAACAACATTATGAAAAAAATAGACATTAAGTATATCATTAATTCAAGGGCAGACAATGAAAATCAACATTTCATTTGAAAAAATCTTAATGGAAGAATAATGTATAGAAAACTACTGTCCAGGGGGTCAAATTCATATATATATATATATATATATATATATATATATATTCATGACATGATATATTATTAACTTGACTACTTCACTATATATATTCAATTATCTTAAGAACAAGTTAAAATGAGTGAATAAGTCTAAACTATAATCCTATTAATAAAAATAATAAAGGTTTAGGCTTATATACAATTTCAGAATATATAAAATCTTTTAGAGCTGTGACACTTTTTGATGATGATCCTTAGGAAAGCCCAATGAAATAAACTAAGTTATAAACTAATGAAATAAACTAAGTTAGGTTAGCCTACATGTGCCAGGTCAGAAAGCCAGTAAAAAAAGTCAGTGTTTTGCAAGAACCCAAGTTTCCTAACTTTTAGATAATTATCTTGCTACTATATTTTTAAATATTTTGTATCTATCCACACATCAGTATAATCTTCAAATGTAACAAGCTTCTCAGAAGTCTTTTCCTGTCTTGGCACATCTCACTCACCCATTTACAACCATAGGAATTGCAAATCTTCCGTCTCTCCAAACTCTTATCCCACTCTTGACTTCTGTTCAGGAGATGATCATGTGATGTACCACTTTAAGAAATTGCTATCAAGAATGAATACGCAAACTGATGCTTATGAAATAGCCTATATTTTCCTCAATATTTCCTTTTGATCAAGAATAAAAGGAATCTCTCCTTGACATATAAGTATATGTCATTTGGTGCCATCTGCATTTTAATGTGCGCTCCTTTATCTTAGACTCTGTGCTATAAGGTTACCCTGCTACTTCAATAAGGGCATAGAAGACTTCCCATGTAATTGATGTTAAAATTATATTGAAATCCTACTAGCCGGTAATCCAGATTTTTACCAATTTCCAGGGAAGAGGACCAGGATATTTATATAAAAACCACATTGTGTTTTGTCATGTTTAAATTAGCAAATCTTATTTGATAGCAACAAAAATAAAGTTATTCAGGTTTGCATTCCTACCACACTTCCTAAGGAAGAAAATGGTTTGGCTGATAGGCTAATGCAGTATCAATTGAAACTAGAAATGGAAGGAAAGTTTATATCATATTGCTTGAGAACCTGAAATATGATAAAAAGGCTGAATTCGGACATGTTTTGTTTCTTCATCACACTGTATTAAAAGATGTCATTTAGAAAGCCTTTAAGTTTGAACAGCACATTCTATTTACCATAGTTCTCACCAGTGCCTATTGATTGTTTTCCAGTGCCTCTTGAATTAACATTCCTGGCCTGGTCTATAACGAAGTTTAAGTCAAATAATTAGACTCATGCTTTAGGTTACTATAATCCCTAAAATAACTAGATCAATATCACTTGAAATATGTTAGAAATTCATATTTTGTGGTTCTCACCAGACCTAATGATGATGCAGCCTAACATCTGTTCTTTAACACGACCTCCAGGGATTCCGTGGGAGCTCACTTTTGATCATCAGGGCGCTTGCAGTGAAGAGTTAAGCAGGATAAAGAGGAAGCTGGAATCCATAAAGGACTTTAGAAAAGAAAATCAGAGATATTGATGCAGTGTATTTGGGGATATGGGTTTTAGAGACCACACTGCTATATGTAGGTATTTATACTCAAAAGAACATTCTGGGATAATATTCAATATTCTACAGTCCTCTACAAGTGTGTGTGTGTGGGGGGGGGGGGGGTTGCTTCCAGAAGACCTATCTTTGGGAAAGAATAAGGGTTTACAGCTTTACGTAGTTTCTAAATAAAATGAATATATTCTATTATATGCTATTAATCAATTGCTTTCACAATGAGTTTAATTTAAAAACATTAAAAATTAAACAATTCCCAATATTGTTATAAATATAACATGATAAAATCTGGTTCCACGGAGTGCAAAGTAAGTGGGTAGTCCTTACAGAGCATTCTCACCAACCAGCTATTCACAAACCTCAGGGTGACTAGATGACTTACCTACCATAAAAGTAATACATCAAAATCAAACACCAACAGCTTAAAATTATCATGCATACTATATTTAGATAAAAGACTCATACTGCAATAAACTTCAATTTAAAACAATCATTACTGATGATTCTTTAGTGAGTTAAATGGGCTTATGATTTTAGATACATAAGATTAAAAAAACAAATGATTGAATGAATTTTTAAACTAGAATAGTACTAGTTCCATTTTTTTTATTGTGGCCTTCAGAAATAATCATAGTTATACATCATATTCTGATAAATGAGAAAATATCCTTGTTACATAAATTTCTTTTTACATTTATTATGTTATTTGTTTTTTACCCCATGTATACAAAAATTAGTTTGTTATAATAGCAATGTTAAGATTGGCAAGATCATTTCTAGACATTTAAAACTTTCATTTAAAAGGAATTGTTGGTATTGGAAAGTGACATTTATAAATCTGAACATTAATTACAGTCATTATTCATAGTCACGCCTCTTTTGGAGATCAGGATAATGACCCAGTGTTTCACCTTTCTTTGAATAGATAATGAACCACCAGAGGCTTTCTCCTATGTATATCAGTTTTTGTCTAGAGATCTTCATTACTCAGAAATGGACTAAGCTCATATATGGTTTATGATGTGGAAGTTTGCTCTGAAGTTCTGAATTATATCTTTAAAAATAGATACCTATAACAATCTTTGTTGTGTGTTGTGGAGCAAAGAAAAAAAAATGTTGTAAGGCATTTTAAGAGTTGGAAAGATAAGCTTCATATATTTCAAATGTCTTTTCATTAAAAGTACTCTTTACAATTCTATAAACTACTGGAACATACTGGAAAACAAAATCATATAAAAATTTTTCTAACTGTAAATTTGATTAAGAAAACGCCAGTTTTAGATTCACAGTTTACTTATATCTATACTCAAAAAGTTTACTAAAATATATTTTTATCAACAAATATGCAAAGTAATGGGTTTTCTCACATTAATTATGGTTTATGTTTATAGAACAGTGCTATAATAAAAATAAGGTAAAGCAAATCCATTGTTCAAATGAATTAGGTTAAAATGGAGGCTTATATTCCTTACCAAGAGTTCACTGTCTATATATTTATAGTACTAGGCAAATTCAGGATGCATAATCTACTATCAATTACTTACTTGATGATTGTTCCACACATATAAATTATAAATAATCAAATCCATTTCAAAACAAAAGAGATAGTTTCAATAGGCCTATAATAAGTAGAAATAAAGACGGAATAACTAAAATGCTCAACTCAAAGCCAAGTCCAAAACCCAAGAAACTTAACCAGTGAATTCTACCAAACATTTAAATTATTAACAGAAATGCAATCTAGATTCTTCTAAGAAAATAGAAGGAGAAAAGAATTCTTAACACTTCTTTATAATAACATCCAAAAGATAAAGAAAATATGGTACATATACACAATGGAATATTACTCAGCCTTAAAGAAGAATAAAATTATGGTATTTGCAGGTAAATGGATGGAGCTGGAGAGTACCATGCTAAGCAAAATAAGCCAACCCCGCCCCCCCCCCAAAAAAAAAAAAAACAAAGGCCAAATGTTTTCTCTGATAAGCAGATGCTGATCCATAGTGAGGGAGGGAGAATGGAAGAATGAAGGAACTATGGATTGTGCAGAGGGGAGGAAGAGGAAGAGAGGGGGTGTGAGGATGGGAAGGATGGTGAAATGAGATGGTCATTTTTACCCTATTTACATGTATGATTACACTAGTGGTGTGGTTCTGCACCATGTACAGCCAGAGGAATGAGAAGTTATGTTCCATTTGTGTACAATGTGTCAAAATGCATTCTACTGTAATGTATAACTAATTATAACAAATTAAAAATAACATCCAAAAGAAAAAAATTGGAAAAAGTTAAGGAAGTGCAAGGTATGTAAGTTTGTACATTAAAAATCAAAAAACATTGCTTTTAGAGAATTAGAAACTACTCAAATAATGGAAAGATGGCCATGAATTGAAATACTTAGAATTGTTAAGAAAATAACATCCCCAAAGTATTCTGCAGTTTCTATGCAACTCTTATCAAAATCCAAGGGGCCATTCTTGGGGAAATGGAAAATCTGATTCTCAAATAAATATGGAATTAGAAGTAACCCTGAATAGCCAGAAAATGCAAATGAAGTTTTAAGACTCACATCTTCTGATTTCAAACTTACTACAAGTTGCAGTAATGAAATTTGGTACTGGGAGGAGGACAGACAGATTGAAAAAGAGAATAGAATTGAGAATCCAAAAACGAATGCAAACATCCATGGCTAACTGATTTTGAAAGGGGTGCCAAGACATTTCAACTGAGGAAAGAATAGCTTCTTAAATCAGGATAAGACCACCAGATAACAAATGAAAAAGAATGAGGTTGAACCTCAATATTTAGATTAAATTTAATTCAAAATTAACCATGACCTAAATAAAAATTCAAATGAAAAAAAAATGATTGCAAGAAAAAATAGGGGTAAATATTCATGACTTGGTATTTGGCAACAGGTTCTTATTTGAGCAACAAAAGAAAAAAATAAAATGGGAATATAAAAATAATCATAAACAGTATATTTGCTACCCCAAATTATAGAAGTTGTTCTTTGAGACTCAGTTAATATTGATGATACTTTTGTGAATTTGATATTTTCTAAAAGAATAATATTTTAAATTTATTCATCATAACTATAACCTAATAGATAAGGAAAATGTTCATATATGAGAGGAAGATTATATTTTAAATCAGATCAGAAGCAATTCTTGCTCTATATGTAGACTTAGTGTCCTCTAAGTACCCAGGAACTTCAAGATGAGAAGCACTGCTTTAAATGTTTCAGCTAACAAAAACAGTATGAATTCTAAAAAAGGTTTAAGTACATAAAAACTTTAGGAGCTAGGGTTATAGCTCAGGGGTAGAGCACTTACCTAGCACATGTGAGGCCCTGGGTTCGATCCTCAGCACCACATAAAAATAAATAAGTAAATAAATAAATAAATAAAAGGTATTGTGTCCAACTACAATTGAAAAATAAATGTTTTTAAAAATAAAATCTTTAAACTTCAAATTCTTAGGGAATCCATTTGTTAAAAAAAATTTCAAAACCTTTGTTTATGCTAGTATGTGAAATAATATTTTCATATTCTTATTTTTGTTTTCCAAACCAAAAGTGTAATAGCTATTTTGTCAATTTTTCATGCAAGTACTAGGATTTTTGGCTAATTCTAGATAGCAATATCCTTCGGGATATTTCCGTTAGTTTCTTTCTAAATAACAATTTAAATCATTGTTTATTTAATAATGAGTTGCTTACATATTATTAATCAAATAGTATTTAGAGATCAGACTAAAATAAGAATATGTAACTGTATTTTTCTTGTGTCTAAATGTCATTAAGCCAAGGATTAGAGATAGGGAAACATGCCTGCAAAGCAATTTTTATGATAAAAAATTTGAACAACCTCAGTTTTAAACATAAAAGCTTTTGATCCTTTAATTTTACAGTGGCCATCATTCACAGCAGAAAAAAAAAAGTGCAAGGAATTTTTAGTATTGAATTTGAATGTATGTTTAAAGTGACTTATTAAGCATCTTATTAGCAAGAAATAAGGGAATGAATCATTAGTTTACCTATATTTTTGAGTTTGGGGAGGTATTTTCAAACTGTGGCATCTTTCACTGACTATCCTAATTTTGCTCTCCTAATTTTGACCATTCTCGAACATAATTCAGAACTATAATTCTGCAACAAATAGAAAAACTAATGTATTACTTCTTAACCCCAATTTGAAATCATTACTTTAGCATATATATATAAAGTGATTAATTTGGTATATGGTATTTAAAATTTTCTTCTATACTTTCTCCTAAGTAACCTTTGTATGGTCATTGACTTTGCCTTTTATCCATTGCCCAAGGACACTCAAGCTGTTAAGTGTTTCCAGTCCCATGGTGCAAGCCTGTTTTCTATGCTCTTGGAAGAAAATCCATACCAATGTGAGAAACATAAAACTGAACTGGAAATTGTTTCTATTTTTCATTATTTAATAATAATAATTGTAAGGCAAAGGCAAAAAAATTGTAGCACTGAATCAATCATGTGTAATTTCGACTAATCCCAAATGTAATAATCAATAGCATATTGTTTTAGTATTCCCTGTAAATTCAGGGAAAAGCCAAAAAGCATTACTAAAAGCAATGCTCACTCTTCATATTTTCATAGTAATAGAATAATACTGAAAATAAATATCTAGTCTCAATGAATAAAATTCTCCTTGCTTCATTGTTTGAAATTATTTTCTATGAACTTTATACTAAAATTTTATCATGTAAGGCTTCCGTCTTTACTGAGGAAAGATGTTAACTAATGACAATGTTAAAAAATATGATCATAAATATAATCTATAGCAAGTCATTACATATCTATTGGCTCATTGCGTCTTAGGATATTTTCTAATAATGAAAAGTCATTAATTCTGATGAAATAATTCACAGACCAAAGCATAACACAGTGAAAACATTCTCTGTAATGTGTTTTGATAATCGTTGGGTAGGTAGGTAGTCAAAATAATCATAATTCAGTAAATAACAAAGATGAAAATCTAGCACCTAGGAATCACATTTTTCAGAAGCCCAGGAAAATGTAATAGTCAACTTAATGCTGAGTTATTTTTAGTTGTGATTTCAAATATGAGTTCTTTTTAATTCTCCAAACTATAGTAATAGTACAATAATCTCAAAGAATATTTTTGTCAAAGGATATATTTGTTTTCAAGGGAAAAACTGAAATAGCTTATGGAAAATTCAAATTTCAGATCATAAGAATAGGTAAGAACAAAACATAATGGTTAAAAAAATCCACCATTTTTAAAATTAGAATGATTGGATGTATTATGGATCACAAATTATTGCACTTTAATTTTTAAATGAGTTTAGACATCTGTGAAATTTAAACCCTAGGGCCAATGAATGTGTGGCAGTATATTACAGAAAGAACAAAGCTTTGACATGCAAATTCGAGCTTTATGTTGTATCAGCCCAGGTAACCTTGCAAACAACCTTCATACATACACTGGAAGTTGAATGATGCCTCCCATATGGGTCCATTCTTCCTTTCCCCTTCCCAATCAAGTTGACAGCAATTCTCAGTTCATTTTCTAAACAGACTGATAAAAGCTATGCTAGGCCTATACCTGTTATTAACCTCCTTTGCACTATTATTACTCATATTTTTCCTTTGAGATATGCAACAAATGAAGAAGCTGATCTTTGCATATGGTGGGCTATTACCCCTCCCAGAAAGAATTGCAAATGTCAACCTATTATTGGGTCATTAATGTCAGGTCATGATATTTCAGAGCTGGATATTTTTAACCTCTACAGACATTAACCCACGTATAATACAGTTTTGAAAAAGAGTTTATTTATCCTTGGTAACTATAAATACATGCCCCAAGAATATTGTCCTATTATATTAGGTACTATGTATTTGGCAAGGATCATTAATTACATTTCTATAATAACTACTTCTTCAGTTTAGTTAGGTCTGTCATCTATTACTTGAGAGAATCCAAAATCAAGGAGAAGAGAAATGCTCAAATGTCTTATAGGAGAAATAAAGAAGAAAACAGAATTTATAATGGTGTTCCCTTTTATTAGACAATTATTCCCCAATTGTGATTTACTGTTTAGACAAAGTTTGCAAGGATATTATCTTATTTCATTTATTTTTCATTGGAAATCAAAATTGTTTCCTGATATGAAATTCAATGAAGTCGATTTCACTGCATGAAGTAGTTTTACTGTGTAACATTAAAGTTATAATTCAAGAGGTCAAGGAAAATCTATGGTGAAATCATTTAAATAGGAGATTTTGCACACCGCTGTGGTGATGCTCACATTGCTGCAAATATATGTTATTTATGTAATGCAGATTTCAAAGCATTAGAAAGAAGATAGGAGCTTTATTTTAAATAATATTTTTAAATAGTTTTGATGATTTAGTTTTACTGTAATTATCTTTTTATTATATCCCTACTTTTTAACACAACTAGTCATGTCTTTCAAAAATATTTTGAAAACTAATAACTGAGGGAAAGTATAAAAGAAAGAATCCAGTCAAGGAAAAACTATTCAGTGAAGTAAATAAAAGGAAGGGATATCTGCTTATTTCTCTAAAGTAGTTGCCATATAAACCATCTACACCTTAGATGAATCCTTCATTTGGGAACTTCTCTCTCTCAAATCACTTCTTTTTTTTGTGTGTGTGGGGGGGAGGATCCTTTTTTTTTTTTTTTTTTTTTTACCATTGCTTTGATCTTCTAAATCCATATAATAAAATATTTTACCAGACCCTGTCTAGGGAGGTGAGATTCCTTTCATTTTGATTGGAACATCAAACCATCTTCATTATTACACCTAGTTTTCTTTTGTTGTTCCTGTTTTAATATAATGATATTTGCTAAAATTTATTCTATATCTATTACTAGGCATTAGGACAAACACTTTTTACATGCTATATCCCCATGTGGCCTTAAAACATACTTAGATGATATTGTTACTATCCCTGTTTTAGAGAAGAAACTGATGCATAGAAGGTCATTTCTTCAAGCTAATGAGTGCTAGTGAGAGGATTCAAACTGACCTGCTCTGGGATGAATCTAAAAGTCCATTTTGATTAATATTAAATCATCACCCATAGAGAAATTCAACAGATACTTAAAAGACATCTACAGTATTCAAGCATGGGGTTGGGTAACAGGAATACTGAAACTACAGAAGATAAATCTTAAAATCTAGAAGACTTTTTAAGAGTTATTTTAAACTAAAGAAATCATTATGTCTAAAGCAATAAATCTCAGCAATAAGAGAAAACCCTATTTGGTTTCGAGTAAATTTTTACCAAACAATTTTCAGAGAAATCCCAGGGAGTAATACCACCTGCTCTTTGATTCCCAATAGTTAAGCTCCCCAACTTCTGCCCCTACAGTGTCAGTAGTGCTTTTCTCACTCATATTTTGTTTCCTGTTTCTGTATTTTGCTACAGTCTGGCTTCCTATTCTACTCAATTTGGAGCCATGCTACGTCTCCAGCATGCTATCAAGGATGTCAAATTACTTTCCAACATGTCTATGGTCGCCTTAGGAAATCATTTATAGAAGTGTGTTTTCCTTTGAGTCTCAGATTCTATTCCCTCCAATTTACAATATATTCTTCTGAGCCCTGTGGTGTTGGGTTCCATTACTTTTCTCATCCTTAACAACAAAGGAACTAGGCAAAATTAGCATATGCCCTTGGTTTTGATCAGTGGCTACACAGTGCAAGGACCAGGTTAATTCCTTCCTGTGTAGTGGAGCAGCATTTCCCAGTGCCAGTTCTCCATTGTGCCTTGGCCATGCTCCAGCATGGTCCTCTGACAAGTTAGTACAATTCCAATGTCTGGGAGTATCTTTCTATCATAATTCAAATAGGAAGATCAGTTCTATATCATAAATCAAAATGTTGCTATATAATTAGACCAAGGGCCTCATGGCTTGTGGATATTCCTCTCAGGAACAGACAATGGGCTGGCTCCCAGGCTATTAAGCCCTATCATGACATGAACTCCTCTTCCTCCCTTCTTCTGTTCCTGTCTTCTTCCTCCCTTCCATTCTTTGATTCTCATAATATATTTTGCTAAACAGTTTTTTTTGGGAAAGGTGTATTAGAATCAAACAGTCAAACTAAGTTTTATATATAAAGTCATTTATTCCAATGTTAACCTCAACAAGTTTTAAAACTTAGCCCCATCCCTGCCTTCAATGGATAGGTACAACAAATAGAGTTGTCAATTAGAACAGAGAGGATGCAGATTTTCCAGATGAAACCAGGGAACCCCAATAGAAACAATCAGAGGGTTATCTCTTGTCAGACCATAAGGAAGAAGCTGATCTTTGTGGCTGATTTAAGGCTCTATTTATTTGTGCATAGTCTTGTCCTTAACATTCATATTTACTTTATCTGCAATCATTACATTACTCTCTAATAAATACTATTAAGAAAGACGTCCGTATCTATGGTTCTGCATTCTAAAAACAAAAATATTCGAGAAAATACCTGCATCTGCCCAGTACAAGTACAAACTTATTTTTCATGTCATTAGCTCCTAGACAATGCTATATAATAACTGTTTACACACCATTCTCATTATGTTAGGTATTGTAAGTAACCAAGAGATATGTGCATAGGTATAGCCAAAGGATAAAACGTTCATAGATTATAAACAATGGATAAAACATGTTATATAGTAAGGAACTCAAACATCCATGGGTTTGGGTATCCTTGAGGGGTCCTGGAATCAATCGCTCATGGATGTCAAGGGATGATTGTAGAATCGAGGAGAAGGAAAAACCGTATCTTTAGTGTCACCTCTTTATTACTTACCTAGTCACAATAGAAAGAACCATGCTGGACTCCTACCTACCATTTCATTTATCTCTAGATCTCTACCTTCTGCCTTTCTATTCAGCTATCCAGCTTCCTTCCAACCTCACCCTGTACTTCTTTATCTCAGAGGAACAGCTGTGCCTCACATCCTTACGAAATATGTTTACTATGCAGAGGTGACAATGGAGAACTTTTCTCTATTTTATGACTTACTGTGTCATATGCCTATAGCATTCTATTTCTGTCCATCAGTTTCATTCTTGAAAAGATGGTTTTACCAGTTGATTTTATACACAGCAACACGTATCACCAAGCTGTATACTATTTAAGGCTTCTCTCTTTGACTCATGGCAAACTATGTTCAAGGGAGTTAACAAGTAAGGTAACAGTCATAAAAGCATAGGGTTAGAAACAGTGTTCATCTATCATGATCACTGGGAAACTATTTTTGCTTCAAGTGACAGGTAGCTCTCATTCTAAACTTAGTTTAAATGTGAAGCCAAATATGACTGTACAATGTTTTATTTTTCCCCAAAATGTTACCTTTTGGCAAAGTGCAGTGAACGTCTTACCCTGCTGTTGCTCTGTAGAGAAAATTACTTTGATGTTGTTCAGAGACAAAGAAGAGGTCACATATTTGTTTCATAGCACTGGGACTCCAAGGAATTAGATTCTAAATTGTTTCTGTAGAGGACTAGAAACTACTGTATTAATCAAATGATAGGTCAATTCCCAAACTCCCAGTGTAGACCTCAGAAAACATGTTTACTGTTTGAAGGCAAAAATAAATATTTTTAAAAGGAAATATACTCCAGCACTCAAGCATATAGCAGTGATGTGAACAAACCTACACAAGCCACTAGAGCTAAAACGGCTCTAGGTGTGCAAAGACAGAGAAGTTTATGTGTTATATAAGCATACTATAGTTGGGACTAGTTTAACTTTTGCAATTGTTTCTACTTTAGAAAACACATTATCTTCTCTATTTTTAAAAGGAGTTTAGCTTTGTGATACACCCAAAACAGGATTTAAATGAATTAATTGAATTCAGTACTTATATGTGAAGATTTCTCTATTAAGATGAAAACATAGATATTTTCACATTATCTCCCTATTATGTACAATTTACATTATCTGGTACTATCTAATGAAGAGGAGATGGTAATCATCCTCATTCCCTAGATGCACAGTGTGAACATCCATTTCACTCCATCAGCCATTAAAAATAGCTTCTTATAACAGTATGTGTGCTTGACATATTTATGTCACCATTAAATATAGTCCCTATTTTTTCCTATTACTATGACATGGGAAGCTTCATCTCCCCACTGAAGCGCTCCTCACTCTGTCTGGACCACAGGTACCATATGACATCCAGCAAGTGCACATGTCTTACAGGGACACATAACATTATTCAAAGGATGTGGCTGCAAAGTACTTGTGCTAAACTGGGCTTTGGTGAAAACAATAATTAGCAAGAAGTAAGAAAAATTCAGAAAATGTGCAATAATTGAGTCACTCATCAGATCTGGGAGTTCTGAAAAAGAAGGAAATAAGGAAAACAAAACAAATAAAACCCAATATCGTGCCCTACCTTGGACAAATGGCTGTGACCCTCAAGACAAAATAACTTGAAAGCTATGCAAGGATTCCAAAGAAATTCTGCAGAGTATGTACTATGTATCTTATATCATTTTAAATTCACTTATATAACTATTTGATCTAAATGGCAAAATTAACTATTTCTTTTATTCTAAACCTTTTTTAAGTGGTTGAGAGAAACCATAACATTATTTCTATGTGTACCTTTGACAAATTATTGATTTTTTCAAAAACACTTTTCATATTGCTTAATAGAATAATTCATTATTCTTACTTGCACAGATGTATTATGCTCACTATGCTAGCGCGAAGTTCTTCAAAGAGAGATCTCTCTTTTTTTCATTTTCTGCAGTTCTTAATACAGAGTTGTGCATATAGCACATGTTCAGTAAATAATTATGATGCTGAATATGTTTTGGGAGTACTTAGCCAACATAGAGCAGCAGAAGTTTTACAGAGCAAGAGAATGCTAGGTCAATAAAGTTAGGAAATATTTTAGTGACAAAACCTAAGCATCATGATATGTCTAAAACCAGAGATGAGTAAGATGAGTTGTTTACTCTAAGAGTTTAAATCTAATAAGAACTTAAATATAAGTCAAATGAGAATTAAAATGCAAAAATGGATGTGGAAATGAACAAAGGTACTGTTATTAAAATAGCTTGATGTGGTTGACAAGTAGAAAATTGCAAAGAATACAGTAAAGAAGTAAAGTCCAATATATAGCACTCGGGGTATTTCAGTTCAGTGAAGAAAGCATGAATGAGCCCTTAAAGAATGAGATGGGACAATTTACTCTACAGTTGCAAGAAACAAAACATTCCCAAATGCAGCATACACTGAAATCAATTCCAAAAGGATAAGGGGTTCAAGTATTACAAAAGAAATAAGAGTAGTTTTCATATCTGTTAAGTAGAGATCCTGATAAATCAAAGTAATGAAGTGTCCCCAAGAGAATAGTTGGCCAACCTGATTACATTAAAATTAAAAGTAACCATAAATAATGTTTAATGATAAGATGTGAGCTGGGAATAAAGCATCTAAAGATATAAACAGATGAAATGATATTGTTTTTCCAAATGAACTTCTATGCATATATCTAAGAGCAAAAAAACAGAGGTATATGAAATAATACTAACCTGCAATTAATGAAAACATGGATATAAATGTCTATTAAGTGTACTAAAAATTTTGGCAATATGAATGATAAAAGTATCAACTCTGAAAGATTAGTTACCTTTTTCGTTGACAAATATGCATTTTGCTCTGAACTAAAAATGACTCTGATAATGCTCATATGTGAAGCTGAGGCCACATATTTGTTTCATATCTGCGAGATATTTCAATATGAGAAATAAGTGTAAGAAAATAAATCTTATAAACTTATGTTGGGATTTCACTTTAAGAACTATAGCTATAAAAATTCTAGCAGAAATAGAGATAAAGGAACCAACTTGTTTAAGGTATTGTAAAACTGCAAAAAGAGACACTATCTAAGTGTTCATTATGTAGAGCTTGTTAGATGATTCATAGTATTGCAGCCATGCTAGGATATACATTGTAGCAATTTTATAAAATGAAGTAGATTTGTGGTGCACTAGCATTGATAGAAATGAATTAAAAGTGTATTTTTTTAAAACTTATGATAAAGACTGCACATCATTTTATTTTGTTATCTATCTATCTATCTATCTATATTTTCCATGAGTATAAAAGAACATAGAAAGAGCTGCATGCCCAATTAACAGCAGTGGTAAACTCTGAAAGAAGAGTTGGAATATAAACTAAAGGGCTGGAGTGGGAGAAACATTTGTAGTTCATACATTTTATAATAAAAAGTCAATATTTGAAACATTTTAAAAATTTTCTTTTAGTTAAAAAAAAAAATCCCGTCCCGCCAAATTTGGTTTCAACCCAGTAAAATACAACATTATATACAATCATCTCAAGGTATCTATAGGGGATTGGTATCAGGAACCTCAGAGATACCAATATCCTCAGAGGCTCAAATTTCTTTTATAAAATAATGAAGTATTTGCATACGACCTACATACATCATCCTGTATACTTTACATCATCTCTAGATAATTTGTAATATAAAATACCATGGAAATGTTATGTAAACAGTTATTATACTATATTGTTTAGGGAATAAAAACAAGAATAAAATCCATATGTATTTATTGCAAACACAATTTTATTCTGAATGTTTTCAATCCATGGTTGGTTGAATCTGCAGAGGCAAAACTTGCATGCATGGAGGGCCCACTGTGTCCAATAATAGAAGGCTAATCCATGCTAGCACTGACAAAGAGAAATAATCATTTTAGGAGATTCATGTTTGAAAGGAGGTGGTATCTCTGTTGTGTTTTGAAGGACAAAAATATTGTTTCCCAAGAGACTGTAATTTCTGAAAGCATTTGAGATAGGGAAAAAAAAAAAAAATGCAAAGCATTTAAGGAAAAACAAATGCTTAGGAACTACAGAACTTAAAATGCAATTTTGAAACAAATCTCAAAAGGGTGTTAAGAAATAGATTATGAAGAGCCTTTCACATCCTTCTAAAGAAATTTTGCTCTAGACAGAGGTTGGCATTATTTTTCTTCCCGGGTCAGACAGTAAATGTTTTAATATTCTCTCTGTCAGAACTACTCAACTCTGCTGCTGTGGTCAAGCAGCCTGACAATGTATAAATGAATGGGTGTGGATGTTTTCCAATGACTTTGTTTACAAGAAAAACCATAACCCAGCTCACAGGATGCAGTTAGCCAAAACAATTGAAGAAATAGTAGCTGAAACTTTTCCAATTTCAGGGAAATATATAAATTGAAAGATTTAAGAAACTGAGATCTAATCAGTATAAACTTAAAGATAACCACACCCAGACATATTAGAATCAAACTCCCAAGAAACTAACCTACAGAAAGAAAATTGAAGAAGCTGGAGAGAAAAATGAGACAAACCTCTCTTCTCCACATATACACATGAACTGAGATTTAAATGATTACAGATTTCTCATGAAAAACGGAGTATGTCATAGAACAATGGAAGAACCTTTTTAACATGCTTGAAGTGAACCATCAACCCAGAATCCTGTATCCAGGGAAAACATTCTTCATCAATGAAGGCAAAATAGAGATAACTTTAGCTGGAAGACAACTAGAGGCATTTGTCATCACTAGAATGCTTTAAAAGAAATGCTGAACAAATTGCTCCAGCAGAAGGAAAATAATAACAAAGGAACATTAGAAATGAAGAAAGGTATAAAAGGGGGAAAAACAGAGTAGGAAAATAAAGGGAAACTATCTTAGTAAAGGTTGTTTGCTTTTCAAATTCTTCAAAATATGCATTACTTGTGAAAGAAAAATTAAAACATTGATATTTTCATTGCAAGTAGATGTTATGTAAATGGCCACTACATTAAAGAAGGGGTGCTAATCAATACTCACAAGAAATATAAAAACATCAATTAAGTAATACAAATACATTGTCTAATTAGACAAAAAACAAATCCAAATGTATACTATAAAATCTTTTCTTAAAAATGAAGGTAGATTAAAATTTAAAAGATGAGAAAGGATATCCTATGCTTACAATAAAGAAAGTTACATTCGCTATACGATTATTACACAAAGCAGACTTCAGATCCAAACCAGGGAAATGACTAAAGATAGTGAGAAACACTATACAATTGATGAAAGGATCAGTTCACTAAGGCAATATAACAATTCTAATTGCAGAGCTGGGGGTACAGCTCAGTGGTAAAGCACTTGCCCAGCATGCACAAGGCCCTGGGTGGAATCTCCAGGACCTCACAGGGAAATTAACTAACTAACTAACTAACTAATTCTGTATATGTACCCAACACCAGAACTTCAAAAGTAATAAACTGAATGGAGAAACAAACTAATTCGCAACTATACTTGGAATCTTCAACATCAATAGAACATATAAACAAAAAAAAATAGCAAGAGTGCATAAAAATAAAACTTGAACATCACAGTTAACAAATTAATTGACTTTTGTGGAACACTATAGCCCAAATTAGCAACATACACCACGTTTCTTTTCAAGGACACATGGGATGTTCATTAAACAGCAATGCAATTAACCATCACACTATGAGTAGGGGGAAAGAATTTGGTCTTCAACCATTAAGGATGTTTTACCAAATGTTAGCACTTTCTCTGAACATATTAGTTATTTTACTCAAATCGTTGTATCACTCCTTGTATTTCTTTCTCTCTTAAAATCTGAAAACTGTAGAATAAATCCTTGAATAGGATTCTGGTTTGCTGTTCCCTTTTATTTCTGTTTAGTGGCTATTTGTATTTTGTTTTCATGTTTTTTGCTTCATTAAATTTCCTGCCTGCTATATCTTTTTCAGACATTACCTCCATTATTATTACAAAACACTGGGTTTTGGTAATATTTAATGATGGCCTAAAGGAAATACTCATCAAATAGAATCCCACTCTTGCAGGATTTCACTGATAGCCATCTTCCTGCTTTCAACCTCTTCTGTGCCTTTTACCTTTACATAAATTATTTCTTTGGTAATTTGCCAATTCTGCTATTAATTTTTACTCCAATATTAATTTCAAAACTAAAACAACAATTAAATGCAAAATAATATAACAATAAACACAATAATATAATAACCAACACAAAGTTCCCCATGATATTCAGCACACACTTAATTCTTCTCACTTCTCATTCTACTTCCAGGTTTGGGGATCATTTGGAACTTTAGATACCTTTTATACAGAGTTTAATATTAACAAAAGCACAGAATCATGATATAGATTAAATGTAAATTTTTTCCTATTATGAACATATAGGATGAGAGAATCTAATACTTAGTGTGCAATCTTTCAAAAAAATCTTGAAATGATTGTGTACATTAAAGTAAAAGGGAAAAGGATGAACTTGTGCTAGATCTGGGATATTGTGAACTCCAAAACTTGCACTGAGTATCCATCATTCTACTTTGTTCTTACAAAGAACTTCAAGTTTGGTACTAAATTGTGCAATATAAAAACCCCAGTTTCCATATTGCAGAGTATTTTTGTACAATTTAACAAGCAAAATAAAACACATATTGATTATATCATATATTAGTAACAATGCCAAGTTTAGAAAAAATAACTTAAAGATGGAATTTGACCTCACAAAACAACTAGTTTAATGGGGCAGAAAAGTAAATGTTAACTGCAATAGAATGAATTAGTGTACTGGAGAAGCAGAGTGATGGAAAGTTGCTCAGTGTAGCAGGAGATTGTCAAGGAAAATGGGGAGCTATAAGAAGCCAGAGTGTTGCCAGGGATCTTAGGCACAAAAAGCCTCAAAACTCTTATTAAAACTCTGGACCTTCTCCTAAGGGCAATGTTATTAATTCTAAGTTTGTGTAAATCAGAGCTTTAACATGTCATTATCCTAAATAGTAGGCAAATTTTTTCTTGTTAAAAAGCTGCAAAATCCACATGCATATTGACAAAAAAGACAACTTCAAATCACATTCCAAGGGATCCCAGTGAAAACTAATACACAACTTCATGAAAGAGAAACATCACCCAGACTTCAAAAGAACAGGTGAAACAGGCATTAGAAGGCAAGAGTATAGTTTAAAACTTTGTTGTAGGTGACATTCAAATTGATGGCAATTTACTGCAATTATACTTCATAATGAGCATAATCAGTTATTATACAGATAGAACGAACAACAAAATATATTCTTGAATTGTTTCAAAACTTTATTTGTAATAAAATAATTTTTTCTTTGCAAGAATTTTTCCCCATATTTCTTAATGTTGACAAGAATCCTGAGAGTTTATTTCCTGCTGAGCCAAAACACAGATATTATTTGCTTTCTCAGTAATCAACATAAAAATTACATCTTTAGTTTTGAAATGGAACTAAAGTTTAATAAATATTCAATAGTTACATCATCATATTCAAAGTGAATTATGGTTGAATACAAATGTATGGATTCATTTTTCAACCTCTAGGTTTAAAATATTTCCTTATTATAACTTTTTAAAAAATAACCTCAACATAAAAAGTAGCTTATAAATTTGGAAGTAAGTTTTTATTGTCTTGATTATGATATGTTTTTAGAGGTAATCAGCATATCCAAAACAATGTGTGTTAATATGAAGCATACACTTACAACCCAATTCTATAATAACTACCCTGAACAATATAACATTGTCCCCTGCATTTTCCTGCCTTGGCCCTAAATTGTTCTTTTTCTGTTGCCTTGCTTGAAAATGATCTCAATTTTTATTATTTTGTCATGCTATTACTATGTGAGAACCGGCACATATTATCATTACATTGTAAATTTAGGTTATTTTCAAAGTAACCATAGCTAGACAATATCTAAAACAAATAATAGCCAGTGTTATTCCTGTCTCTCTGTAGGATTGCTTGTGGCTAGAACAAATGGTAGCACTTGGTATGTTCTCCATAATTATTTGTCAAACTTTTGAATGAATATAAAAATAATTTCATATTTATTACCATACAATTTATTCACATTATGCATAGTAGTTATTTTTTATGAAAACACCAATTAACAGTTACCAAACCACTGCCTATAGGGGAAAAATAGGGACCCTTTGGCCACATTTTTATCAATTGATCAATGTATACCTTGTTTGATATGTTTTTCTGTTTACAGACAGTACCTTTATTATATATTGTTCATTCACTGACATTGAACTCACAGCCAATAGCTCTAGAGCTCAAGCATTTATCTCACATTCTCATTTTTCTTTGAAGGCCCAGTAGGCTCCTTGCACTTAGAAATACTAGGAAGCTATGGTGATAAATATGGGCTGTCAACTTAATTGGATTAAAAGACTTTGGGGTGGTTTAGTAAGGGTTTTTCCACAGATTATTGACATGTAGGACAGCAAAAGAGTGGGTAGACCCATCCTGAATGTTGGTGGGGCTGGGAGCCTGAAAGAAGGAGGTCAGAGAAAGGTGGAAGTCAAAGCAGTTCAAGGTACCCCTCTCCCCCTTCCCCTTACCTCTTTCCCTCTCTCTCTCCTTCCTGACCCCACCATGTGCTGAGCAGCTTCCTTCACTGGGCACCTCTCCTATGCTGTGCTGCCTCTCCTTGGGCCCAGAGCAATAGAGTTGGCCATCTATGAACTGGGACCTTTGACACCATAAGCCTTTAATAAAATTTTCCTCCTTTAAGTTGTTCTTGTCAGGTATTGGATTCTCAGCCAAGCAAAGGCCACCTAAAACAGCAACATTTTAGTACTTCACTCAAGGGCCATTTTAAACAGGAAACTCACCAACAAAAGGCACAGAAATTATGTGCATTGAAAACTGGAAAATACTACTGAAAATCTTTTAATAGGTTGAAAAAAGGAGATAGAAATTATGCTCATGGAATGAAAGATTCAATGTTGTAGAAAGATCAGTTCTCCTGAAATAACTCTAAAGAGTCAATGAAATACAAATATAATTTTCATATATTTGTTGATTGATTGTATATCATCTTCTGAGAAGTGTCTGTTCAGGTCCTTGGCCCACTTATTGATTGGGTTATTTGGGGTTTTTTGGTGTTTATTTTTTTGAATTCTTCATATACCCTAAAGATTAGTGCTCTATCTGCTGTATGAGGGGTAAAAATTTGCTCCCAAGATGTAGGCTCTCTATTCACTTCACAGATTGTTTCTTTTGTTTAAAAGAAACTTTTTAGTTTGAACTCCCCCATTTATTGATTCTTGGTTTTAATTCTTGCACTATAGGAGTCTTATTAAGGAAGTTGGGGTCTAATCCGACATGATGAAGTTTAGGGCCTACTTTTTCTTTTGTAAAAAGAAAAAGGGTCTCAGGTTTAATTCCTAGATCCTTGATCCACTTTGAGTTGAGTTTTGTGTATGGTGAAAGATAGGGGTTTAATTTCATTTTGTTGCACATGGATTTCCAGTTTTCCTAGCACAATTTGTTGAAGAGACTATCTTTTCTCAATGTATGTTTTTGGCACCTTTGTCTAATATAAGATAATTATAATTTTGTGGGTTAGTCTCTGTGTCCTCTATTCTGCACCATTGGTCTACCTGTCTGTTTTGGTGCCAATATCATGCTGTTTTTGTTACTATTGCTCTGTAATATAGTTTAAGATCTTGTATCATGATGAAATGTTGATTATCACTAGCAATTAGAGAAATGCAAGTCAAAACTACTCTAAGATTTCATCTCACTCCTGTCAGAATGGCAGCTATTATGAAGACAAACAACAATAAGTGTTGGCGAGGGTGTAGGGGAAAAGGTACACTCATACATTGCTGGTGGGATTGCAAATTGGTGCAGCCAATATGGAAAGCAGTATACAGTTTTCCTTGGAAAACTGGGAATGGAACCACCATTTGACCCAGCTATCCCTTTCCTCGGTTTATAAACAAAGGACTTAAAAACAACATACTACTGGGACACAGCCACATCAACGTTTATAGCAGTACAATTCACAATATCTAAACTGTGGAGCCAATCTAGATGCCCCTCAGTAGATGAATGGATAAAAAAAATGTGGCATATATACATAATGGAATATTACTCAGCAATAAAAGAGAATAAAATCATGGCATTTGCAAGCAAATGGATGGCACTGGAGAAGATAATGCTAAGTGAAGTTAGCCAATCCCCAAAAAACAAATGCTGAATGTTTTTTTCTGATATAAGTAATCTGATTCATAGTAGGTGGAGAGGGGGGCACATGGGAGGAATAGAGGAACTCTAGATAGGGCAGAGAGATGAGAGGGGAAGGAAGGGGTCAGGGGGTTAGATATGATGATGGAATGTGATGAAGATCATTATCCAAAGTACATGTATGAAGATATGAATTGGTGTGAATAAACTTTATACACAACCAGCAAAAAAAAAAAAAAAGAAAAGAAAGAAAGAAAAAGAAAAAAATACAAATACAAAGTTTAGCAAAATATCTTTCTACATTTTTTGAGATGATTCTGAAATTTATATGGAAATCCAAAAGGTCTAGTCATGTTAGAGACTTTGGAAAGAAATAACAAAAATTTTAGTGAATTTATATTTTCATGCTTCCAGATTTTAGAATTCTTATAAAACTGCAGTAATAGAGATTGTGGTAATTGTGAAGAATACGATAAATCAATGAAACAGCCTCATTCACACATGATCAATTCATTTTTGGCAAAGGTACCTACATACATCAATTAGAAAAACAATGTCATTATTTCATAAATATGATCAACAATGGAGAAAGATTCTTTAAACTATAAAATACTTGAAAAAACAAACTTAATTAAAACTTAAAAATATATAAGTAACAATAACAGAATTAACTTTTGGGTATATTTAGCAGAGTGATAACTGAACAAATGCATTGTTTCTCATAATGAATCCCATTGAATCTATTAGCTAATTCTGAGCTCCCTGCCTCAGACCCAGCTCATTTCATATTACAGCACAACATGTGCACTTATCAATTACCTCTGGGTAATTTTAAAGAACATAGAGTCTGAATTACTAGTATTGAAGTTAAAATTTTCTTTGTGAAAACACATGTTGCAAGGCATCAGACATTTTCTATTGGTGACAGAGAAATAGAAATAAAGAAATTTCTGAAAACTGGTTCAATGTAGGATTACCTCTGCTTTATGATCTTTGATATTTGTTATTTTTTATAAAACTCTTCCAAAGGTATGTATAAACTTAAGATGAACAATTTCTGAAAGCTTTGTTGGGGGTCCAAATTATAGGTTCTCAAATTTCAAATTTGGTGAGGTAATAACAATATTTGAATAGCTCTAGAGTTCCAAACTTAACATAAATGTTTATAATCACATAAATATCTAAAATTCCAACCAAAGGAAGCTGCACTAATTAATTAATGGTTCCTTTTTAAAACTGATATTAACACCACTTTATTATATAATATTAATATGTAGGTAGAAAAGATAAAAAGAGTATACGTGTTCATAAGACTGGATATTAATATATGCCTAGTACTGAAAGCATTGATTGAATTTTTTTAAAATGATTGAATTAACATATGTATTAAAGAATGTTTCTTGCTATAGCTCCCAATATTTAAAACTACTTACACACACACCCTTTATTTTTGCTATGTATCAAAAACAGCACACAAAGAAGGGTTGGTTCAAAATAGGAGAGTCAGCATAAGTTTAAAATTAGCTGTTAGGAGCAAAATTTTCATAAACTTATTAAAATATAGGCCTAAATAAGTGGAGCAAGTCTTCTGTTAAGAAAAAATTGTTTCAAAAAAATAATTCTAATATTTCGTTTAAACAGTTGTCATTATGACCTTGGTTTTGCTTTTTTGTTTGTTTTTTATGATGGAATTTTTGTTATCAGAGCTTATGGAAATATTCTGAAACTAATAAAAAGTGAAAATTATATGAGAACAGAAAGTAGATAATAATTCAGTAACCAGTAATGAACCGATAGATCTCAACTATGTGAAAATGCTGGCTCTATATAAAGGATTATAAAAAGTATAAAAGGCAATTGAACTTTAGATGTTTTCTGAGGAATTACAAGCAAGGAATGTAGGTACCAAATTGCTTTACTGCCAAAGAGAAAAGAAAAATCATTTTCTGGAAATAGGAATTCTATGCCATTCAAACACCCATCAAATTGAGTAAAGTGAGAAACCTTTTTCTATAGCTTATCTGAAGTTAGAATTGTTTTATGAACTAAAACTGAGGAAACATCAGTATAACCAAAATATCCTTCTCCACCCTAATATCACCAGAGACTTTACAGACCTCTTTTAGAACAAAAAAATATCATATGGTATATTAAATTATCATAGTAAACTCAGACCTCTTCGTTTCAGTGGCCTTAGATAAACCAAGTAACAAAGTAAATATAGTTGTGTGATTACTGTAAACTCAAGATATCTTATTATGAACCAACTTGATAGAGAAAAATAGAGCTTTAAAAAATAATTTTATGTTGATATTCTCATTTTTCAAATGTTCATATAGCAAAATTTAAACTATGTGCTTCCTGCCAGCAAAGTATATTTGATACACTGCAGTCCCTAATTTCTTTGGTATCATTTATTCCTATTAGCCTATATTACAAGTTACTTATAAAAAATTTAAAGTTATTTGAATGTTATGCCCAAAGCAGAATGTGAGAGGAAGGACTTAAGCACATATTTAACTATTTTTTCTTCTAAACATTAGTAGGCATATTAGTAGGACATTTGTAAACGTAAATTTTCTACTAATTTAGTCTTAGAAACAAAAATTTTGCTAAGTACAGGGAATCCAAAGATAAATGTGTATGAGCCATCTTTTTTTTAATTTTTAAAACTGAACTATTAAATGTATACCCAAGAAAGCACACAATATAAAAGCAGAGTGAATGAGTTTCCAAACTATATGTTAAGTGTCTTGCCAGCACCAAAATCAAAAATGAAACGGTAGGTTTATTCTGGATTTCAGTAGGAAACTTATGAATTTTAACCATTATGTTAGATGTCAACTTTTGTTGTCAAATTTATGCTGGCCTTATTAAAAGAAAAAAAGAAAAATTGGAATGCTCTTCTTCATTTTTTTCTTATCCACTGAAAGAATTTTTTTTTCTTAAATCATAGTAAAAATTGACTATTGAAGACATTGAACCTGGAGTCTTCTCTGTTGGAAGCTTTTAGGATTTGTTTTTAAATAAATATCCAATCCCAATAATAGAATTTGGACTACCGAAGTGTAAGATTTTATTATAAATTTGCTAATGTATTTTTCTATGAATTTGTGCATTTTATCAAAAAATTTTTAAATTTTTTTTCTAAAAATGGGATTATGCTGTTATGCTACTTTCTTATATATAATACCATAATTCATAAAATAATGTTCTCTTTTGTTTGTGATATTAGTAATTCTGCCTTTCTCCTCTGAGTTTCTCTCTCTAGTTCTTGTCAGTGTCTCTTTTTTATTTTATTTCTTTCCATAAAGTTTTTGTTTTATTCTTTCCAAAAATAAACTATGACTGCTTGTTTTATAAGTTTCTACTTTTATCATTATGTGCTTGCTTCTTCAATATGTAGTTATTTTTAATTTTTTTCTCTAAATACATATGTTAACTCTCAGTCTTATTTTACCTACATGAACATAAAGCTAGACATTTTTCCCTTGTCACAGCCATAGTTGCATACCACAGAATTTTGTGCCTTATTTTTGGTATCATTTAATTAAAAATATTGCTAATTATTTCTCCTTTGACAACATATTTGGAAAGAAGTAGATTAATTCCTGATGACACAGTTTTTTCTAGTTTTTGTTACTAATTTCTAGCTTAAGTACACCATATTCATATAATATGTTCTACTTGATTTAAGTCCTTTAGAATTTATTGAAACTATTTAACAATCTTGTGTGTTTCGGATGTGTGTATGTAGCAACTCAACAGCAAACCATGAAAACATAACAACACTTTTAATTGGGTATGAAGGCATCCTCCCAAAGAGTAAAACAGAAGTGGATAGGAAGAAATATCAATCATGAGGACTATGGGTTGACTGTCGTCATCTGCATGGGAGAAAACAGAAAAAAGCCACATGTTACCTGAGCACAGGAGAAACTGAAGGCTGCTCTCAGTTCTTAAAGGCCAACTATGATGTCTACTCAAGTGGGCTTTCCCAATGTGGTCTCTTCATCAGGCCAGGAAAGAGCCTCTCTGGATGGACTCTGACTTGGTTTCTTACACAACACATTATGGTTAGAGGAGTAACATCCCTGTCAACTTTGCCTGTTATCTTGCACTCTGGTCAAGCAGGTCTTTCCAGACAGTCCTTCCTTTCAGAATATTTCACTTAGGAACCCCAATTTCATATCTAATTTGTGTTCCTCCAGAAGAAATGTAAAGGTCTGCATAGACTCCCATTCTCTTGCTTCCATATTTTATTCTCATTATTCTTCTATTCCACTCAGCTACTGCGGTGCTAGATCAGAGTTTAGGAAAGGCTCCGATACATAGGGCTCACCCTATATACATAGGGCTCACCTCTATGTATTTCCTACTTCCAGGACCTATGTTGTTGCCTTGGTTCAATTTTAAAAATTAATTCTATAGCCATGCCTCCATAGAAACATTTATTATTTTTCTTGTTGTTAGTATATTTGTCCTCCACTGAGATGAGTTGACAATTTAAAAATAATACTAGCATACAAAAGAGAATTTAGCATACAAAGCATAACTTTATTTCTTTAAGAATTTTAGAAAATATTTATGTTAATTATACTATTATTAAACATTATGGAGAAATATATGTATGGTTGACAGCACTTTCAAATATCACAGCAACTTCTTTTGCCTCTGGATTAGATAAAATTTATTTTTATTTATTTATTTTTGCACTAGAAATTGAATCCAGGGGCACATTACCACTAAACTAAGCCTCCATTTATATATTTTTAAGACAGGGTCAGCCTTTAACTTGTGATTCTCCTGCCTCAGTCTCCCAAATTGCTGGGATTACAGGTGTGCACTAAGCATGCCCTGCTTTAACTTTGTTTTTAATCAATAAATAATGACTGTATTTATGGGACTAATGTGATGTTTGATATTCATTTACAATGTGAAATGATTAAATTCACAAATTCATTATTTCATATCCTTTTTTTGTGAAGCCACTTAAAATCTACTGTTTTAGCAATTTTGCAATATGCAACAATTATTTATTATAGTCAACATTCTATGCAATTGGCACAATAAATTCTATAATAAATGGAGTCTTTTCAATTTCCAAAAATTCAGTTGCTAACCATTTAACTAAATCTTTGGCCTATCACTTTAAAAATTTTACAAGTAATTTTGGTTTAAAATACAGGGAAATTTTTTTTTCAGGTGACCTCATGTCGGCATGGATTCTTAAGCTTCAAGAGAAAAATTGACCACCACCTGCCAAGTTGTTGTCCCCATGTATAAACGAGCAGCATAAGCAAGTTCTCCACTGTAACCCAGTAGAATTTGAAGTATTTCCTAACTCCAGAGCTCAGTTCTATACTCCCTACTCACCATGGATCAAGCTGGATGGAAGATAGGAAACAGAAATGTAAAAGATCTAAGAAGGGAATATTGTCCTTGGAACTCAGAATCATTCTTGTTCTTAAATTGAGAGCAAGAGAGGAAAAAAACGATAGAAAGAAATATTGTGTTAGGGAGGAGGAAAGAAAGAAAACATATGTTCTCTGAAGTCCATGTTGACTTTCTCAGCTGAGTGGAAAGTGAGCTTGCGCTCAGGATGGCCAGTGAAGGAGCAGTGGGTTGGTGAACTGGGGGTGCATCCTCTGGGCTGCACATGACCTATGTTTCTAGTTTGGAATGTAAATGTCTCAACAATACCCAGGATAGCCTTTCCATTCCTTCCATTTTACCTCTCTAAAAGTATTTCTTGTTTACATCTTTCTGCACAAGGAAGAGAGACCTCCAACTCCTCCATAAGATAAAATAGTTACTCTCAGTCAAAAATTCAAATAATTTTTATATTTTAACATTTTATAACCGTGTACAAAATATAGTGTCCCCCCTGATAGTTGAATAATATGGGAGTGATGGGACAGAGAATAATAGTGGGATGAGAAGAACAGTTTTATACAGAAGGATAAATTCATGAAGCACATGATGAAAATGTGATAATAGGAAATAATTCTCAATTCTTTAAGTTTTTTTTTCTCATGATTCTGCAGGAAGCACGTTTTATATTAGTCTTTTAACTTGAAATTACCTATGATATGAAATGTGTTTGAACAAACCTACAGATAGATATGGATATATAGATTAGATTACTTGTAAGGCACTATAATAAGGAAATCCCAGCTTATTTTTACTATTGAAGCATTTGTCTGAATTCATGACTCATTACTGTATAAGCTGTATTTTATTGGTATTTGACAATCATTTTGTTCAAAAGACCCTATTAAGTATGCTCTGAAAATACATGAGCTAAAACGCATGGCATTAATACTAAATATAAAAATTGTTTTAGTGTTTGTTGACCTTCTGGCCCAAACTCCTTCATTCTGAAAGAGAGATAGAGAATGACATATCTATTTTATTATATCAGGTCTTAACCCAACATTAATATCAACTGAACGAAATCAATTTTAAAACTCCCCCAAATGTCACATTATTCAAATAGACCATGTTGTCACAAAATGTACTATCTATTAAAGCAATAAAAGTAAAACAGAAATGCCCTGTGTTGACATTTCACTGCATAGCATCTCTACTAATAAGACTTTGGCTCCAGTTCTAGTTACATTGCACTTGTGAAATGCTAGAAACCAAATATAAATCAGATGTTATGAAGCAGCTCGAAGCTCTCCATGCCTGTCCAAGGACCTGAAGCGAAAAAACTAGAAAGAAAGGGGCAGAGAATTTGGCTTCTATTTCTCACAGATAGGCACACATTGATCTTTCCCTTTTCCTTTTTAGGTATATTTCATTAAAGCAGTAATTTTGGAAAAGGAAGAATCCAACTCCAAGTACTGAAAAGTCTCAACAGATTTTTTTTATTCTATCTCAAACTATTTACAATACTTCAACAAACTCCTTATAAGGATATGCTTGCATGCATACATAGAATTGTGCATAGGATGTAGATTCACCATTATAGTCTTTGTTTATATAATATTTGATCATATACTATTTCATATTTCCATGTAGTTTTTACAGTTGCATTTAATAGTTTAGAGAAATTTCCCATGTAATCATTAATATTTTTCCCATCTGGGTCAGTCACCCTAGCTTTAATATACCATAACATATGAGGTGACAAAAGGTAGGATCTGTCCTTGGCCTTACCCTCTTATCTTCCTTTATCAGTGAACAAATTATCTAGTTTCTATTGTTGTTGTTGTTAACTTCTTCTCCTCCAAGTTTGCTATTTTAATGAACTTACTTTTTGTATGTTTACTTTAAATATTTTGAAGTCATTTTTCAAAAGCACCATTGGTTTTCTTTAATTTGCAATCACTTTTTTATCAAAGCAATAATTCACTTAAAATTTTTCCATACTTTTTCTCCTCACACTTCCCAATTACTTAAAATTGGTCATATTATGCTTTCATTAAATCGAATTAGAGTTTGTTTTTGTTCATCTATATAAATTTATTCAGGAGATAGTAAGTTAAATAGTTTTAGAAAGACACTAACACTTGAACAACTTATACACTGCAAAGTACTATAGTAGAGGTATTTGGAGGGCTTTCACTTCCAGGAAAGCTTTTAGTTAGCCTCTCAAGTTTACTTTGTGTACATTGATTTTATACCCCCCCCAAAAAAAAAAAAAAAAAAAAAAAATATATATATATATATATATATATATATTACACATTAATTTATATTTTATACCCCCCCCAAATATATATATATTACACATTAATATTCACCAGTGGAAAGCTATGGGATACAGTTTTATGTTCAAGTCATGCTATTTCCTTTGCTAAACCAAATGAATAGCCATGTTCTGTTTTTTGAAGAAACAAATAATCATTTTTAGAGGAACACTGGGTAATTTACTTTGGCTCTTTATCTAATGAGTCATTTTACATTAATTCTGGAGATTGAGATGCTACAAAGGATGGACGTTAAATGTCAGCATGCTTTCATTGTCCTAGTCCTTATTAAAATTTAACAAGTGAGTTTTTTATGGATTAATATCTCTTAAATATGAAAACAGTAAAGTTTTCCTATTGACCTAAACATCATTCTGCTCATTTGTATAATTAGTGGTAATTAAATATTATCTGTCAATCAATTGTTTAAAGCTGACAGGAATCAATTTTACATTCTTTCCATTTAAATGAGTAATGTACATTACAGAGATTTTGTTTCCCATAAGGTGAAAATATACATTTCCTTTTTAGATACAATGATCCAATCACTACACTAGTGACTAACCAATACCAATAACTCATATATAAATTTTCTTATTACAATGAAGAAACTGATTGGAAAATCTTATTCTCAAAACATTTGTAAGCTTTCAATTGCCTTGCTTATATAACATAGTGAATGGAAAGATTATAAGATTATATGGTTCTACCTAAATTTATAATTTTCATGTGAAGTTATAGGAGAAAAAGTGACAAACAACAAAAATTAAAGAGCAAAAAATAACACAATTTTTTGACAAAGAGCTAACCAATGTTTACTAGTTATTTATCTACTCTTCACTAAGAAATATATCATAAAATTGTTTCCACATTACTTTAAGCAGGTAATTTAATGACTTAATTTTACATACTGAAAATGCTTAGGGCTGGGGATGTGGCTCAAGCGGTAGCACGCTCGCCTGGTGTGCGTGCGGCCCGGGTTCGATCCTCAGCACCACATACAAACAAAGATGTTGTGTCCGCCGAAAAAAAATAGAAAATAAATATTGAAAAATTCTCTCTCTCTCTCTCTCTCTCTCTCTCTCTCTCTCTCTCTCTCTGTCCCACTCTCTCTTTAAAAAAAAAAAAAAAAAAGTTTAAAAACTAGATGTAATGTTCTGATGGACATTGTGGTACCCAACTGTTGTTATATAAGAAATGACATTAGTTTTAGAAAATTTATATGATGTATAATTCCCAATACATTTTGTTATTTTGACTATTATAATAGCTGAACTTTGAGGTCCTCAGAATTAACATTCTTAGGAAGTAGAATTAAACATGTCACTTTTGATTCATACTAAATATAAATGTCTTTAAGCAGAGAACATGTAAAGGCAAGAGAGAACTGACTGGCTCTCAATTCTTATGTTAATGAAACCAAGTAATAAGATAGAAATGAAAATGGATGCAATATAATAGGTTTTTCTATCAAGAAAATAAAAGAATGTTATGAAGAGGTAAGAAGAGACAGAGGAGAAAGGAACAAAATCATGGGTTACAATAGTGACCAAATCTACCCTATTTATTTCCTATGGCTTATGTGCTGTTTTTGAAATCTCAGTGAGGAGTAGCAGGCATGACAAGAGGAGTGAGAAGCCAACTGAGGCCCTAAGACAGGACACAGTGGAAGTAAGAACAGAATGCAAGGTGAACACAGCCCTGAGCAGAAGGTACAGCCCAATAGCTTGCTAGGATGAGCATGTCCCCTTCTCTCTATAAAGCAGGGTTTTCTCCCCATGCTGCCATGATGCTAACTTAGTGTAATAACAGGGTACTGAAATGGAAGTCTTCCTGTCTTGTTTTCAACTAAGGAATGAAGATAATAGATGCTTTACTCCAAAGAGAGTTAGATAAACCATATTGCAAAGTTTCAAAGAAGGGGCATAGAAGTGAGTAAGGAAATTCATTACATTGGAGATTTGAGAGTCCCTCTAAGAGTTTCTGGAGAGCTGTTATATTTTTAGCACCTTCTCCATATGCAAAGTAGAAGAGAGGATAAGCGCTTACATCTAATTTCAGTTGGACTTTGACTGGATGTTCCAAAGAACTTGACATGAATCCCAGCCTCAGTGAAGAGAGAGAATTGGCTTATATGTGGAAACCTAGGGGGAGAGGAATGAGCAGTTGAGTTGCTCTCGTTGCAGACTATAGAGAAGTTGCTATAGCAACAGGCTTAGCCTATTTTTCCAGAGCTTTCTGAGTCAAGGATTGCATGACTATTTCCCATCGATGAGATTTGAGTCCCATACACATGAAAGTCAGCATGAGGATTGCCTTGGACTTTAGCCAAATGGGCCACTTAACAGGGTGATAGAAAACTGAACCACCAGAGGCCAACAGTGAATTTGTGGTCTGTAGTATAACAGAAGCAGGGAAGCATCAAGCCAGTGAAGAGGGCTTTGCTCAAGTCAAGAAAGCTCCAAGGTCCCCAGTTGATGAAGACTGATGTGACCACAAGATCCTCCTTGTGAAGAAGGATTCTCTCTTCTTCCCTCCCTGATGCCTTTCCCTAATTCTGGATCAGTCACCAATGGTTAATATTATGAGAAACAGGAGTCAAACTATATACCAGGAATGGGGGCAAGGAAGGACAGGCTATGCTATGTATAAATTTGAACCTGATTTTTTACTTAATGCCACCAAAAGGTTCTATTAATCAAGAGTGGGCAGAAAAGTATGAGAGACTACGGGAGTCTCAATCAGGAGCAGGGAAGAAACTTTCTCCACAAAATACATTATAAAGGGATGGTAGGAGACAAAATTTAGTCTCTTTCTCATTCTATTCCATGCATCTTGATTTTCAAAATATTTTATAAGCTTCTACTTATCCTTGGATGCCACCCAGACATAAATAATGGAAAAGAGAAGGCAGAATAAAGCTGAATATATATGATTAAATGTTTACTCCAAATGAAATAACTTATAAACCAAAAGTGAATGAGGAAACTTGAAGTGACAAATGTAAATGGTCCCTCCTAACAGCAGAAATGGGAGCTTGGAAGCAAATTGATTCTATTTCAGATAGAAATGGCATAAGTCTATGTATCCAAAGAATGTTCTGTAAGCTTATGACTTCTGAAATAGCTTTAGGCAGAATTGCAGTCTAGCATTCCCTTGAATGGTAAATGAACATGTAAATTTCACTTCTCTCACAAGACAAATTCTTACCAATTTGATTGGCAAAAAATAGAATCTCAGTTTTAGTTACCAGGAAGCCACAAAACTGATTTTATGTAGTATGTGTGTTTACATATATGTATGTATGGGAGTAGTATAAAGTCTGTTTCAGGATTTACCAATTATAATTAATAAGATTTAAGAAAAAAATCCACAATATTAATTCTAAATATTAACAAATCTAATATATTTGGAGCTATATTGTAAAAATAAATCCAGAAAGTGTTTTATCTTTGTATCAGCTCTGTGAGAAAAACGTTTTGGATTCTCTACTTTTATGTTCTATGATATTAATGTATTAACAAGAACATAAACATACTGTTTAATAATTTGAATCACTGGAATTTCCCAATTTTGTTAAAGTATCACAAAGGCTACAGCATATAATAGTAATATAGTAAGTACTGTAGCTGTGATTTTTATCCAGAAGAATTAGATCTTTCACCAGGTTTTAGGATATATTTCTGCACACATTAGAAAATGCCTTAAGATTTGACTTAACCAACACTGGAATTAGCATTTTCTGGTACTTTGAGAGATATAGCTCTATATTTTAAGTGAATTTGCTTTTGAATCTTCTTATAAATGAAATTTTATCTTCTCACCAAATGTTATTATGAAAAATAGCCTAAGCATTTAGGTATTAGAAATTAACTTGTTTCTCACTGTTGTTTTGTTTTTCTTTTATATTATAATGCCTTTGATATTTTAATTAAATTATTTACTATTGAGCAACTAATGAGTCAACAATGTTATTATAATAAATTTTTGAAATTTAAAAAAATCTAAAAATTATCTTTTATTTTACCTTTAAGAAACTTGCACTGCTTCTAAATAATTTGGTTTTATTACTATTAAATAGAAAGTTTAGTTTATGAGTTCTACAATTCAAATGACAATTTCTCAGAAAAATATTTGTATTACAAATTTTCCCATGTTCAGTTCACAATATTTGCATGTATGGATTTGTCACAGTGAAACCTATTAATTTATAAAATTTAATATGTTAATAAAGAATTTAATGAGCTCACTTAAATGTTATGAATATATGTAAGGTGCAGAAATTTATGTGGACTCTTGCACCGAGTAGCAATTGCATATATTAATATAAGTGAAAATATCCCAAATTTCCAAATATCATTTTCCTGTTATATCATCATGCTTAAGTATCACAGGTTATATTCTCTTCAAGGACTTCCCTGAAGTTAAATATCTAGTCCCAGATGAGCAATTTCTTAGAGGTTCTTTTTAAGCTTTATTTTGTTGGTGAAATAAGTTAGCCACAGAAAGACAGCTAATGCCTGATTCCACTTATATGAAGTATCTAAAAGTGTCTAATTTATAGAATCAAGAGTGGAATGGTAGTTGTCAGCCTCGAGGAGTGGATGGAGTAAGGAATTGTTATGGATATGAGGTGTGCCCCCAAAGTTCATGTGTGCCACAAAGCAAGAATGTTCAATTGAAATGATTGGATTGTGAGGTTCTTAACCTCATCACTTACATGAATTAATTAGGTGGTAACTTGTAGACAGGTAGGGTGTACCTGGAAGAAGTAGGTCACTAGAGGTTTGCCTTTGAGTTTTTACTTTGTCTCTGGCAAGTGGAGTGCTCGCTTGCTTTCTCTCTCTCCCTCTCTCCCTCCCTCCCTCTCTCTCTCTCTCTCTCTCTCTCTCTCTCTCTCTCTCTCTCTCTCTGCTTCCTGTTGCCATGTACTGAGCTGTTTTCCTCCACCATGATATTTTGCCTCACCTTGGGCCCAGAGCTATGGAGTGAGCTAACCATGGATTGAATTTCTGAAACCATGAGCCAAATTAACCTTTTTTTCTCCTTTAAGTTATTCTTGTCTGGTGTTTTGGTCACCTTGAGACAACAGCTGACTAAAACAGGATAATTCATAACAGTAATTAAGCAAGCTCACTTACTGTTATGCGTTTTTAATATCTTAAGGATACTCAGAAACTATCTCCTCCTAGAATAATTTTTAAAAATTAGAATGCAAAAGAAAGTATCAAACAAATCAAACTTGATTTTGTATTTTCAAAAAGATGAAGGAAAAGTCTACAGAGGGATATCATTTTTGTTTTGTTTAGAAGAAGATAATAGAATATAAATCATCACTCCAGGAACTATTGATTCAAGGATTGGTTTTCACTGGCACAGATTCATATTGAGCTAAGCAAATGTTTTATTATTACATCTTTTCCTTGTCAATGAACAATCTATAGGTCAAAGTGAGAAACATGTTACATTTGAAAGTACAGACTAAATTACAACCTTGAGAATTACAAGTAAAAAAGATAAAAGTAATGCTAAAAAGTAAATAATGAAAGTACATTTTCTCCATAGCTGCAGAAAGTCCAAGGACTCTCAAATATTGTGAAGTCTGGATAATCCCTGTTGATCTTCTAGATTTAAAAATATCTGTAACATTTAGAGAATTGACTTTGTAAATTAACCTACTTGATTCTTGTTTTTCTTTCTATGAAAATATGTCTGTTCCAAGGAGATCTTATGACTATTTGAGATAATATATAATGTGCTATACATAATAATTTTTATTGTTGTAGATGCATGTACATTCAACATTCAATACCATTTTTGTTTTGTTTTGTAGAAGATAATAGAATTTGAACCATCACTCCAGAAACTATTGTGTCAGATTGGTTTTTAATGGTACACCCACAAATAGTATCCCTCATGTGCTAGGAATTATATATCTGTATCTACTCATATTCTAAATCAAAACCTTCTAAAAATAAATGAAGTCTTCTTCAAGAATATGTAATAATGAATATGGAATTTGTGGCACTTAGAAAAAGTAAGATATTATTTTGAATCAACTTAATAGTGGCATTCAGAGAAATCTATATAAAATATTCCCTTCTTTCTAGATGTTATATGCATTTTTGAAAATAGCGAGGCAATGAAAATCCTTAGAATAGAGCTAGATACAACATAAACAAAGAAACAAATGCATAAAGAAAACAAGGACAGAGCTAAAATAAACAAAATAATGTGTTCCAAATGCCTAGATTCCAAGGGACCCAGCTGTGTTACTGCTGAAATTTATCTGTATGCTAATATTCAGAAATCTACGAAGAGATCTAATGGGGAAATCTAGACTAGGGTTGATGGTATAAAACAAATCTGCCTGAGCCACTGTATTTTATTTCTTAATATGGAGCCTAGATGTCATGATATGTAAGCTCAAACATGCTTATTTAATATTTTCAAATATTGAAGGACATATGACAATCTAAAATAACTCTCCTTTTTATTTTTCAAGTGTGTGTGTCTAGATGAACAGATGTTTGGAAACAAAACCATTGCCAACCAAAACCTGAAGGGATTTATGTTTTTTAGGTTTAGATGTGCTCACAGGCAACTTCATGGATTTGAATTACCCTGGCTTCTACATTAAGAAAAATCATATTATTGTTTGATGTACAGATGGAAAGTGTGTACATCCTAATTAAGTAGAGAACTTTTGGGGGTCTGCTTTCACAGCTGTTTTACCAATATATTCTTTTCTTTAGGAAGTACCCTGAAATATAGTTTCTTTTCCATTTGTCCAGCACAAGTTGTTTCTCTTTCAGGCCAAGTAGATAAGAAACTAGTTTCAAAGTACTTTAATGTGAGTATATGAAAACTTTATTAAATGCAGAGTACCTGTCATGATATGAAGGTTCTTCAAAGATGCTTCCATTGATCTTTGAGTTTGCCTGGGGTATTAATTAGTGAATACATTCTGAGTACTTGTCAGTACCACCAGAGCGCTTAACTAATTCTGAAACTCCATGTAAAGACTAGTAATTCTTTATGCCTATCAGATCTCTCTTTGCTCTCCAGGATTATTCCCCCTCCTGTCACAGAAGGCCAACATATATGGATTACATCAATTGGTTCTCCTGCTGTTTGACTTCCTTTCTCTTCAGCCAATAGAGAATCTCAGCTGGATACTGAAGAAAGGGAATGGAGTGACATTCAATCTTTTGTTGTGGTTCAGGTCTTGTGATGTTGCCTTGGGCTGAGTGTAGCCTTTGACTTCTTTCAAGGCTCTTACCTTGAAAGAAATTCTCTCTCCTTCCATCTCTAACTGCCTCCCCCATTCAAGCTCAGAGGTGGAGTCTGTTGAGCTGCTATGTGTTCAGGGTTTCTGAAGTACCATTTCTCAAACCCTTACTACTAGTTTATGCTCTGTCATTTTGAAAACCAATTCTGTGTGAGCTACCCTACATTTTTTTTCCTTTGGGGACCCTAAATAATGAAATATCTTAATCTTGATCTTCCTAAAATTAAAATCATTAATTTCCCCAAAATATATTCTTTTTTTAAAAAATTTTCTCAGCTCTATTGACTAAACAGCATTATTTTCTCGCCATGTTATTATGCTAATTCTTAATAAAACCAACAATATGATTCATTTAGAGTATTTTAATTAGCAAATCCATTTTGTGTACTTTATCTCATTTAATTTCACAACCACCTATGCTATGCTTTATTATATCTGTTGTACGCATTTGAGATTTGCTTTGCAACACTATGCCCATAGTCATCCAGAATGCTATCTTAGCATCAATGCAATTGGTCTCAGCTACACACTGACAGCTTCCTTGATCTGCATGGCTACTTTAATTTATTTCCATTCTCTCTCTGTAGTGCCGTTAGTATCATCTCTTTCTTTTCTATCTTTCATTATTTCTATCTGTAAGGCTTTTAAAGAAAGCCCTAAATAAATTTTCCCACAAGCAGATTCTAGTGTGTCTTACTCATGCCTATCTATGAGCAGAACAAAACCTTTGTCAGACCTGTCATGGTACATCCAAGGCCCAAACCCTTCCAAGACTTCTTATTACCCACTAATAATTTTCAGAGTTCCCAATTATCTAGCCACCCACTACTATTCTGAAAGTTACTCCCTGTACTTCAGTCAAAATAAATTACTATAATACAATCTTACCAGATTTTTTTTTCCTATTCACCTTACATTTCTTCCTTTCCTTAATAAAATTTATTCAGTTCTTAGAAACCAATAGAATATTCCCCATCTTAAAATACCCAGTTAAAATGCCACTATGGGTTTCCTTGGCAAGAAAGAAATTGCTTTGCTCTCGAAATTCCCATGACACTTCATACCTTTTAACTCTCCTCATCTCATTGTCTTACAAGTTGGTTGTCTACATAAATATTTTATACGTCCATCATTGTATGTTAGACCATTAAAAGGTAAAGAATGTGTCTTATTCATGTTTGTGGTGCTCAATCTTGATTGACTCAAAGAATTAGGCTCAAAGAAAATGATGTTTATAATTTTTTTTGGGGGGGGAATGTCAACTCAATATTTGGTGAGTAGAAAAGTTCCTTTAAAAATTTTTGATTGCTGCTGTTAACAAGTGCTTTATAAAATCCTTTTTACTATTTATAAAAACAAAATCTTCTGAGGTATGTTGTATAACTTGATAAACATCAGCTGTGAAAATATAATCCAAAAGAAATCTTTTTTCTAGAATGGTCATTTTAATCTAAGAATGTAAAAGTATAGACCCATGTAAGTAAATACATGCCTTTAGATGTAATTTTACTCTATTACATTCTAATATCAAGAACAAAGCCATCATTTTGCAATTTTTTTTTTTTTTTATGTATGTATATATTCCATATAAAGCAATGAACACATAGACACCAAAATTAAACATATGATACTATTGATATCACTCAATAATGAAATACTCAGGTATAAATTTAAAACAAAGCTTATAGGGTTTGCATTAATTAGCTATAAGAAAAAAATGTTGAATTGGACTTCATTGAGAATTGTTTTCTAGTTGCTGCTTACACACAGGAAAACAGTGTTTTTACTCATTTTGCAATTTTAACAAAAGAAACTTTAAGTAAAAAGCAGGAAGAGTAAGTATTTCGTCTACTTTTGTATTGATGGTGTTAAATACTTTAATACTTTGGTAGATATGTAATACCTATTACATTGCAACCACAGAAGGAACTTCTCTCTTATGTATTACATTATTTTCAGTTCATAAATGAAATATCTGTGCTTTACACAGTTAACCAGAAATATCCACAGTTTACTTGATCAATCTCCTTGTACTACAAATAAAACCTAATATCATCTTCAAACACACGTATCTTCTTACTTCTTTTCTATCCTCTTTTAAAAAATAACATGGGCTCATGTCAGAGTCCAGCTGTGTCATTAATGCCTTCTCAGATTGAGTGCTACCTCAATTCAGTGTGGCTTAATGCTCCAAGCTACTTAAGTTCCAACTTTTCTCAGATAATTTATCTTTTCAGATGAGACATAACATTAAAGTATATAACCACATTGGAGATATTATTTTACCTTCTGACTGCATAATCTCAGTTTGAGATAATTACATTAGAGTGTTTGATGTTCTCATTGCTTCTAACTACATTTACCCTTGTTCAGCATTATTGGATGATGCTGTGTTATGGATGGGAACCAGCTTCCTCCGAATCACACATGATTTAGAAATGAGCCAGAATAAATGCAACCAATTGGGGCTATGAAGGGTTGCTTCATAGTAGTTAAGCACATGTTGCTGTGCCCTAATAGAAGAACTCGTGAGCATTCAGTTTTATTCCACCTCTCACTATCACACTGATATTATCATTCAAGGGCTTGTATGAGTCAGGTTCTGTGCTAAGAAACTAATTCCTTCTGATTCCTTTTAAAAAGTGCATTTTATAAATGAGGTTCAAAGAAGCCAGCTTTTCCCCACAAGGAGAAAGTTGATGGAATCAAATTCTAATTCTTTAGAACTTTCCTTACCTTATGCTGCATTCAAAGGATTCTTCAGAGAAATTGAGAGTAAAAACAGCTCTGATAAAGCCCAGCACCTTCTTGGAGACAGACACACACACACACACACACACACACACACACACACACACACCAAAAGATTGAATGTCACACCATTACCTTTCTTCAGTATCCAGCTGAGATTCTCTATTGGCTGAAGAGAAAGGAAGTCAAACAGCAGACCAAAAAAGTTGTTTTTTGCATTTGGATATTTAATGGTTTTTATTCTTCCATGATGGCTACTTTCAGGACAATGTGAGATCAGAGATGTAGGCATGGGAAGAAATGTGTTCAATTGGCTCTTGTAAGCTGATAAGAACTAGCTCAAGTATGCCCTTAAATATTGAAAAGAAGGAGACAGTATACTATCAAAAAATAAAAACTCAATGCAAATAATCCCCACCATCCATGGATGGTTAGTATTGAAAGGTAAGTATGAAGCAGACATACCTTCTGACCAGATATCGCTTGGCCACTCAAACATGACTTTTTTTTTTTTTAAAGCAATTGTCAGCTTCAGAATTGAACTTGAGAGTGCTCAAGTGTTATTACAGAAATATATTTTCATGAAGGAGTTTCAACAGTTAGAGATTGCATTAAGGAGATGAAGACACTTGACAGAAGAGGAAGGTAAGGTGTTAAAGGCACTTAGAGCATCTATCTAGATTCAACAAAAAGCAAAGCCTTAGGAAATGTTATTATGGATCCTTCCAATTTTGGACTAGTACATAATTTCATACTAGCAGTTTTGCATATTCATAAACTATTTAATTCACTCAACAAGTAATAATCATGCAACTCCATATGCCAGGCATTGTTTGGGACCTTGGAGATAGACCAGTAACACAAACAGATGATATATCCTGCCAAAGTGGGCTTATATTCTATTAAATAGTGACAGAATT